>NC_136497.1:35798100-35890600 GCF_053919585.1 Euprymna scolopes
ACAGAAGTACTTCTATCATCCTAAGGCATATTGTAGAAATAAATGTAGGGATCGTTTTTTTAATTTACTTATATATATTTTTCCTAGTCACGTGGTAATTTGTTATAAGTTAAGTGGGCGCACCCTTTTTGTACATATATTTCAACAGTCTTTTCTATTTATTTTAAAAGAAAATATATCTTTCTGATATATGGGTTGCGGAATTGCATTCACTAACAACATATCTAGACTATTTTCATATTCTTTAAAACATTAATTTTAATTAATTCCCTATTAGTTTATCCGTTTTTCTATGGGATGATCATCTTTAATTAAATAATGTAACTTGTAATTCTATTAATGTAGGCATTCTACATAATTTATACTTGCATAATATTTGCGTAAAAAGTTTATAGTAAACACAAAACTGTTTCCATGTATATTTATGTATACCTAGATTTTTGTTTGTCAAATTTGGCCTACCAAACTCCTCCTAGAGTGTTTAATCTACAGGCAGGAAACTTCATATATAAGGTATTTGAATCCAGGCGAAACTTTATATCTGGATTTTAACAGAGAAAAATCGGAGTAAATGTGTGTAAATTAAAAAAAAAGAAAGAAATTTGCCAGGTGAAGGTCGAACTCAAGCATTTCGATTGCATAATGTAGTAGGTATTGGTTCATGTTTTAATTTTTACCCCTGCCTTATAAATGTCTTCATAGCAAATCATTGATGACAGAGGAAAAAATAAATCGTAAACTGAACGTTTTGGTTTTGATTCTTGGTGGTGGCGCACGGTCTTTATTTTTTTAAAACTTATTCAATCATCACTTCGTATTGAGTCCAATCTTTCTCTCTCTCTCTCTCTGTCTATATATATATATATATATATATATATATATATATATATATATATATATATATATATATATATATATATATAAAAGTATGTTTGCCAGTCCGTCTGTCTGTATAAATTTCTCTTGGTCTAGAGATTCAAAATTTTAGATACGGAATGTTGAGAT
Organism: Euprymna scolopes; assembly: GCF_053919585.1. Lineage (NCBI taxonomy): Eukaryota > Metazoa > Mollusca > Cephalopoda > Sepiida > Sepiolidae > Euprymna > Euprymna scolopes. The sequence goes on from NC_136497.1 coordinate 35,799,106, forward strand.
TTCGTTTTTAATTAATCTTGGCCAGAAATATTGCTGTTAAAGTTCAAAGTTCAACGATTTGATCTTTGAGAACTCTACCAAACTCGTCCGCCAATTTTAGTTCTAACCAATTAAATTCTAGTCATCAGTTCCGTGGACAGGGATCGTACTTTATTATTCAATTTTAGCCTAGAACAATACTTGTTAAGGGGTCATAATAGGGGTCAATGTTTAAAAAAAAATAATCTCTGCGGTCTCTACCAAATTACTCAGACAAATTTCGCTCTAAACATTTTAAATTTAACCTACAGTGTATGAACTCGAAGGGAAACCTTTTTAATCGTTTTTATTATGGAAATTTGGCTTCAAAAGGGTCAAAATCTGAAAGATTTTTCCCTTGCGGTCTCCAGAAAACTATGAAGCCAATTTTGGGTCTATACATTTTTAATGTTACATAAAGCGTATTCAGACATACAGCAAGCTTTTCAATCAGTTTTTGGGCGAAAATTTTGCAGGCAAATGGTAACAGTTTACAGAGCTTACCTTTACAAACTCTAGTAAACTCCTCCGCGAATTTATGGTCTAAACACTTGAAATTTTAGATGTGGGTTACTTGGATATGGGTCCACCATTTTGTCTGTGTCTGTGTACATTTCCTTACTACATAACTCTGTCAATTTTTAGTCTACATACTCGAACTTTTAAATACAGGTTACTGAGATTTGGGAAAATCTTTGTAATCTGTTTTCAGTCATAAAAATAGTTGTTAAGGGGGCTAAGTTCAAGGACTCGTCCTTTGAGAATCTACCAAGCTCCTGCAACCATTTTGCGTATAAACAATTGATATTTTGATATAGGTTCCATGGATATGGATCTAACTTCATAAATGGATTCAGGCTGAACACACTAGATGTTAAGGGGTTATATTAGGGGACACAGTTACAAGAAATTTGACCTCTACGGTCTCTACCAAATTACTCAGACAATTTCTGATCAAAATATTTGAAATTTTACATGAGGGGTATTCAGAGAGGGGACCAGCTTTTTAATTGGGTTGGGTCGAAAATCTGTTGTTACCAATATATAAATTAATGTATGTATGCATGTATGTATGTTTGCATGTTTGCTTAAAACTTTCGACAGAGGCGACGGATTTTACCAAGATCAGTAGTGTTTTGATGTTCGAACTTTAAAACTTTTCGTTATCTTTCTGAAAGTAATTCCCTCCTATCGATTGTTTGACCTTACTTTATATATACGTCACTTCCGGTTTGACATTTCTCGTAACAGCAAATACGTCAGGGTTTTTTTTTCACGTTATTTTTCTCCTTCTCGGTACGGGTTCGAGACTGCCTTCCTACTACAACTTATTTTTTTGCTTAACATACACATCCAAACACTCGAGCAACGTCAGGCTGAAATGCTAGTATATATATATAAAAGTGAGTGTATGTCTGTCTACCTGTCAGTATACATTTCCCTACACAATAACTCTGTAAATTTTCAGTCTTCAGACCCGAAATTTGATATACATGGTAATGCAATGTGGGAAAGTATTTATTGGCCGTTTTTCCCCTGTTCTTTTCCTCCTTTACAGTACAGGTTCTACCTGCATTCCTACTGTCAGTATTTTTATTTTGCTCAACACACCCCAAAAACCCGGGCAACAACGGGCACACATGCTAGTCATTCCTTAGTATTTCGTCCAATCTATTTATATCTATAAATCTATAAAAGTAAAAATGTCTGTGTGTCTGCCTGTTTATATTTCCATACCAAATATCTCTTTCAATTTTTTGTCTACAAGCTCAGAATTTTAGGTACGGAATATTGATATTTCGGAAAATCATTAACGCGGGTTTTGGCCCGAAAATTTTCTGTGGAAGGGTCAAAATTCAACGATTTCCCCTTGGAGAACTCAACCAAGTTTCTCCACCAACTTAAGGTATAAGCACTTGACATTCTAGATATAGGTTCCTTGGACATTGATTTTACTTGATAATGTAATTAGAGCCCAGAACAATAGATGTTAAATGGTCATAAACGGTCAATTTTCCCAAAAATTGATCTCTGCGGTATCTACCTAATTGTTCAGACTATTTTTGTCTAAATATTTGAAATATTACATAAAGTGGATTCAGACATAGGACAAGATTTTTAATCGTTTTTTGCTGTAAATTTGGCTTCCATTGGGTTACAGTCCAAGGGATTTTACCTTTGCGGTTTCTAGCAAACTATTAAGCCAATTTTGGGTCTAAACATTTTAAATTTTACAAAAAGAGTATTCAGACATACAGCAAGCTTTTCAATCAGTTGCTGGCCGAAAATTGGGCAGAAAAAAGGTCAGAGTTTACAGAGTTTACAGAGCTGCCGTTTACAAACTCTACCAAACTCCTACGCGAGTTTTGAGTCTAAACACTTGAAATGTTAGATGTGGATTACTCAGATATGCGTCCGATATTTTAATGAAGGAAATATGTGATTCTATAAAATCGTATGCGTGCACTTCGCTCGTTTTCACAGTAGGGACTAAAGACCCAAATATTAATTTACAAAAAAATATCTTTGAATCATACTGTCATCTATTGTTCTTTAGGTCTTAGGACTTTTATGTTTTCCCCCTTTGATATCAATTCTAATTAGCAGTGCTGAGGTATTTGTTAACTGTGCTAATTAAATAAAAAAAGAGAAAACGGGGACGTTTGAAACATGTTAAAAGTTTAATAAAAGAACGAACACAACAAAAAACGATCGACAGATGCAGTAACCAAAATGTTTAAAAAAGAATAAACGAAAATATCAATCAATATGAAATAAAAAATATAATTTAAAAAGAATAGAAAACTAAATATGACGAAACCGGTTGGGAGGTATAGTGTAGGAAGCGAAAGAAAAACGTGGCAACACTAAAAGGAATAATGACGAGGATGTCGAGAGAAAGAAAAGAGGAAAGTACAAATTATTAGTAAACGAAGAAAATAGATACATTTTAGAGAAGACAAGGGAAAAAGATGACATGTTCCATAAAAACAGATGATGATTAGGATTTAAATAACAAAGAAATGAACAAGATGAAAATAAAGACGAATGAGACAACGAGCCAAAAATAGAGTGGGTAAAGATCGGAAATATAAATTCGAGACATATATATATATATATATATATATATATATATATATATATATATATATATATATATATATATTGCTTCAATATTTACTTAAAGAAACGAATTAACTTGATACCATATATTAATGATTAAAACCCCAATTAGATTGCTCACGATTTGGACTAGACTAGATGTGGATAAAATCACCCATATCTAAGTTTTAATGTGATTTTCCTGTTTAAACTTCAGCAACCTCATAAGGAAACGTATGGCGTCAAAGCGAAATTCTCTTATTGTTACTAAATATAAAGTTAGAGAAGAATTGACAGTATTTTTTAGAACAAGTATAAGTATAATAACTAATAATATATGTACATTTTTAACGAAATTCGGTTTCAATCTAAGACACACACACACATACACACACACAGACATATATATATATTAAAAATGGAATACTTATTCATATTAATCTTGCTTAATATTATCAATATAAAATAAATAAATCATTAACATTTTTCATTTTTTTAGAAATGAAAGATGACGAAATAGTTCTTTACAGTTTACACAGCTTTTAAGCTAGTGTCAACTGTCGATTATATTGGATTAGAAAGAGCAACATGCATTTACATTTTTTTTATATTTGAAACTTTCAAAAAAATTATTTGACAAAAAAGTAAAATATTTCCACACAGAAACCTGTGTTTGATAAATAGGATTCATTCAAAACAAATATTTTTAATATTCGTAATCCTTTGTTAGGCATTAGATGTGTACGTTCTCTACTTCAGAAAAGGAAAAGAAAATACACAAGAAAATTATTTTCCTAATGGTTTTGTTATCTATTATGACGAAAAGCTGAAGAGTTTATGAATTTAAGATTTGTTTTCATGAGATGTCTGAAATGTTTACGGATTATACATGAAATGAAAAGAATTTTACAAAAATATGTCATCTGCTCAAATCTCATGAAAACAAAAGTTAAGTATCCCCTCTCTATCTGTATTAACAAGAACTGAATTTTTTATAGTTAAATTTAAATTACAGCTGATTTACAATTATATTAAAAATTACGATAACATCTATTGGAGGCGCTGTGTGGCGTTCAAGTGATACTAAACAGTAACAATTTTTACGTAGATATTCGCATTTACAAGCCATCGGTAAGTTAGTATATTTTTTCGATATGTTTCACGTGTAATGAACAGGCACATACCCCATCAATACGAAAAAAAACTATATAAGTTAAAATATATATTCAGAAATGGCTAGAATCGAACCCAGTTAAAAAAATTAAAAATGAATACACATTTAAATCTTCGGAATTCAGTACGATTGTTATTATCCTGACAAATAACTAAATAATATTTAATTCAGGAATGGAGTGGGCGGTTCATTCTTTTAGGCATACATATATATTTAGTACGTTAGTTAAAGGAATGGACAATACAACTTGATAAGATAGTGATAAAAAATAGGTTAGATATTGAATAATTCACAAAAGTGCGTTTAGACATAGACAGGTAAAATCTAAGTGAATAAATTTCGCGTGGCGAAGCATGCGTCTAATGTCATCAAAAAAGGAGATTTTTGAGATATCGAGACAGGTTTCGATGTTAGGAGAAAATCGCCGTGACAGACAGAGATAGAGAGAGCTCGAGTCGGCCAAAGTCGAAGCTGACGCCCTCTTGGATGCGAGAGGCAAGAAGGAGAGGATGAGGTAATTGAGAAGGCTTTTATCCCTGAGTATCATCGTCAGTCAGCCAGTATGAATAAAGTATCATCTATGTATGTAAACCTGATGTTTTCGTCTGTCGTCATTCCACCAAAACGAAAGGTAACTGTGTTCTGTTTATCATCCTGTAAACGAACTTTGTATTCATCCCTCAAAGTATTATGTGTCTGTCCTCATCATCAACAGTTAAGCATCCCTTCTCTATCTGCGTTAACAAGAACTGTTGCATGAATGTCCCAGCTCCGCATTAATAATGAAGATTACAAGAATCGTCACAGTCGTCGTCATGTAAACAGTATATGCATGTCATTATCATCTTCTGTATTACTGACTTAACAACACATACATATTAAAGTAACCCCTCCTTATTTTGTCGGTGATATATGGAAGGTGTCAATATTCTAATAGCAGTAATGGCCATTCAATAAAGATAGCATCCGGTCTTCTACACCTAAATATTTCTCAGCATAGCACGCGTAAAAAAGATCACCTTATTATTGATACCTTAAACTTAGCAACTTTTTTAAATACATTGAATACTAAGGAAATGGGCGGAATGAACTGTAACGGTTAAAAACATTGAATGTGATTCAGTTAATAAACGGGCAGTAGTTTCTTTTTAGTATGGTTTATCGTAATTTTATATTTCTGTGTGCAATTGTAAAATTATCGAATGGTTATATTGTTTATTAAGATATATCTAATGATGCAGAATTTTAATTTATTATCGTGGATTGTTAGTTGTTGTTTTATGGCGATATTTTACGCTAACTGATCGGTTAGTCGCCAGGAGAGCGTCGCTGTGGGGTGGCCTATGTATGATTTCTGCATCGCCAAATTAGTACACTTACAAAAGCAGGAACATTGTAAGAAATTCCAAAGTCTAGCAGTATTACTAAAAGATGTCGGCCATCTCATGGTCACTACTATAAAATGATGGCAGTTTGCTGTTTCTAAGGTTTCTTGAGAGCAAGATCGTCGATACTATTTAATATGAGCACATTCAATTAAATTACTTGTAAAACATGACCACACACAAGATAGCGGCCTTGGGATATATTGTATAGGTTCGCTAAGGGTGCATACCTTATGATCAGACTCATTTCGGACCCTTTCAAAGAGGAAGAAACCAAGTGAAGATTCGCCAGCAATCCATGTGGAAAGGTGTGTGCGAATGAATGCACGAATAGGAGTTTGTACAAATATGGTATACTCTATAGTGAGTAATTGTCTGGCACCCTAGAGGTTGCTCACTTTCTCTATGTGTTTGTTCCTATGTAAATCGCCTGTGAATTTTAAGCCGAGTTGTTTTGGGATTAACTCTAAGCTACCATTTGATCGATAAAGACGATCCACGGATTTCGCTATCAATTATTTTTACTTGAAATATATCAATCACTAAGTTATAAAATATTTATTGATCTTGCTATAAAAATTGAAATCTATACATTGTGGAACAATCTCTTCGTTATAGATTCCAATACTTCCGGATAGCATACCGAAATTTTGTTTGTATGATATATATATATATATATATATATATATATATATATATATATATATATATATATATAATCAAGAAACATAATAGGAAGATACTTAACAAGGACAAAAATATAAATAACATTTACAATAGTAATTGTAATTGCACCAATAAATCGGAATACTCATTTAATCAACAATGTTTACGAACGGAAGTTGTGTATACAGCTTCAATTGCCGCCATAGAAAACCCAAACGATAAAACATCCCATATTGGTCCGACCGACACCTTTTTAAAGAGAGATTTAGAGTACATAATCCAAACTACCTTAACAAAAGCTCAGTAACTACCCACTATCTACATCTAATCAAAAATGGCCTTAGCCAACCATTACTTTCGAACTTCTTAAACAATCTAACATATGTAAATCGTTAATCTTTCTATGCTTCCTCGGTCTAAACGAAAAACTCTTTGTTTCCAATTTTAACGATAGAGATATATTACTAAATAGAAAACAAACCTACCATAAACTATCGCCATTATAAATCCTACCTCCTTAGAATTTTTACACCTTTCTGAAACTTAACTCATACAACGTTTTTTAAATCTGTAAAATCATACACCCGGTACAAACATATATCACATACAACTAATTATTGTACATCTACACACCTACATCATCTTGCCCCATTATTCCTATACTTTATCTTATCTTACCCTTTCGGTCAAACCTACTTAAATCCAACAACATAACGTATATCTCAAATATTACCAATTAAAACCTCACATAATTTTAACTACCATCCAATCATCTAGTAATTTGCATCTATTGCTATTTTTTAGTTTAATTTACCCATCCAACATATCACACACAATTTACCCAATTTGTTTGGAAATTATTGCGCATGTTACTATATATGTTTTTACTGGCACATGTGGGCACATGTCGGTATGTGTATGGATGTATAACTATTAAATGACATATATATATATATACATATATATATGTATGTATATATATATATATATATATATATATATATATATATATATAAAAGTTCAAACGTACGCACTTAAATTCGTGTTATTTTTTCCTTTTCGATGGTATCTTCAGTGATGTTGTTGGCCTAGATCATTGAGCGGTTTCGGGTCTTTCAACATCATACCACCCTCCCTAAGCCGACCCCACCAGCAGATCAGTCTCTAGCGAACCCTCGTTAAGTGGCATACTGCAAAAACAAAAACAAAAAAAACTAACTTAATCGGGCTCTTTATATAAAAGATTGGCGGGCGAGTGCATTTGAGTCGGCCAAGGTGATCCACGCTTCCTAGTCACTTGGAAAAATAATCATGAAAAGAATAACATCAAAATAAGACATCCCTACATGTTTTACTTAACGTATAGAATTTATTTCTCTTCCCCGGCACTAATTCGTGAATAAAATAAAATAAAAATAAAAACTACGCGACTAAAACAAATTTACTATTATAAAAATAAAATCTCTAAGCGCGTTTTGATTAACGTTTAAAATATTAAATTAAAATATATATATATATATATATATATATATATATATTTATATATATATATATATGAATGTATATAAAGATTTATATATATATATATGAATATATATATAAATATTTATATATATATATATTTATATATATATATATATATATTTATATATATATATATATATATATATATATATATATATATATATGCGTGTCTGTTTCTTAATATGTAGATGCCCACATACAACTGTTGACAGAAATGTTTATGTGTTTAAATTCAAATACCTCAACCTTGACTGGTAATCAAAATATTTAATCTCCATAAAAATCCTCTTCCCAAACTCTATAATTATACCTACCTATGTTCACTATTCCCCCGGACTATTAATCACATAACCCTTTATAGCCCACTCTATATTCTACTTTAAGGACTATAGCATAATACCCTCCTTATATTTTAAATTAATTATGTAACAAATTAACCCACTTATTTATAGGGCGTACCCCATTTTTTCCTAATATCCTGTCTCTTCATCTAATCAACGTATCCTGTATCTTTCTATATAGTTTCGCCCATACCCTTCTACCATAATTTATTTTACTTTTTATATTCCATTATCTATCTTACACCCTTTATTCAATCATTCGCGCATCTCTTATCATTTACAATTTATCTGTGCAGATATTCAACAATAACCCACTTACTTACTAATTACTATTATAATTATTTACATATATATTATGTATATGTAAGAATATGTGCCTGTGTCTATTTGTATATATGTATGCATTTGTATAAGTGAGTGTAGACTACTATTAATTTTAACGAACTTACTTTCTTATCTCTTACTAACTTTCGGCTACTTATATTATCCCCACATTTATGTGAATTCGTCTGTACGCATATGTATGTATATCTCTCTCTCTCTCTCTCTCTCTATATATATATATATATATATATATATATATATATATATATATATATATATATATATGTGTGTGTGTGTGTGTGTACGTGTTAGTCTTCGCGGGAAAGAGCAAGATAAAACAAATGTTTTAAATATTAATAATGATAATAGAATAACAATAACAAAGAATTTCGCCGGCGAGGACTACTATTGACCGTAACGAGTTATACATTCATTTTTAAATGTTCATCTCTAATTTTCTCGTTATGTACTGAATATGTGTTAATGAAACCTATTTCCAAGAATCCTCACAGTCTTCAGTAAACCAAGGATATAAATAATGCGTCAAACTCAATGTATTAACACATTAGATAGACAAAATGTTTATACTTAAGAAACAACTCCAATGAGAATAAAAAGAAACTTCAGAACAACGTATAGAAACTTGAGTCTAAAAACTATAGTATAGATATACCACAATCGCGCTGATATATCTTAATCAGATTAGATGGAATTTTCCTTCCTGTAGTCTCCCTCTCACCTTCTCTTCCTTTCTTGGCGCATCTTTACTTCTTTTATCAGCTACATTTCAGAAAGTGTTCGGAAGCATTTCTATTTAAACCATCGGTTAGAACAGTTTGTGAAAGATGGGGGCTTAGCCTGGTCGCAGTTTCTTGCGTATTATGGAATTGCCCGCTAGGGACAAGGTGACTTGAACTCAAGAAAGCCTTACATATGTTTGGTAATTTTCTGGACCGTTATTCCCATGTCGTTTTCTTGATGTCTTTCGTGAAAAAATGATTCTGAATGTAAAGAACACTCGTTACATAGAGTGAAAATTCATTGCGATAATTCTGGTTTTCTCAGATGCTGAGAAGGTAAATGAAAGTCTAAAATTAATGGTTCGAATATCAGTTTTATTTCCAGTCGAAAACCTGCATGTTATATTTGAAAATAGATAAGTAGCAAGCGTTTGATTGGTAAATATAAACGCAACAGATTTTATGTAGAAGATGTTGGGTCTTCTTTGACGAATGTTCGTTGATTTCGAGCAGGTTGTGTAGATGGTCTTGTTACAGATATCCTGTACTTTGAGAATAATTGAAATGCAATTGTATGTATATAACATATCACAAGTATCACCATAAGGTAGCTCAGTATGTTGTGACTGTGTAAACGGGTTTAATCGAATAAAACAGAAAACCCAGCGTTTATCCAAAATCAGCTATAATAAGATGTAATTTGAATAATTCATATTTAAGTGAATAGAAAGAAATGTTAGAATTAAACGTGAAAGTATGATAAATAAGCTATTGGAGAAAGTATTGAAGCAACCGTACATGAATGCATTTTATAACAAATAATGGCTTGAAATAAAAAACAAATAACAAAGTATAGTAATATATAAAGCTGATAATAAATGAAACATACATAGGATATTTTATTTAAAAAAATAATTTATTAATCTATATAATTATAAAACTCTCAAGATTGGGTTGCTCCGTTGCTTGCTTGCATCTTCTCTCCAACGGTCGGTCAAAATTATTAAAATAGAAAAACAGGACGGCAGTAGAATATATATATATATATATATATATATATATATATATATATATATATATATATATACATATATATATATATATATACATACACATATATATATACATATATATATTAGTATAGTTTAGCAGCAAGGAAGTCTGATTGAACACGAGTGATTTATTCTTTTTTTCCTATTTTCATGGATATCTTTTCCATTCGCCGACCGTTTTTATTATATCACATGATGTTGGTTTTTATAGAATGGAACACAGAACGTTTTGTTCAACCATTTTCTTCTCAACCACTTGTTGTTGTCGGTTTTGTTTTTTTTCTTTCCTTTGAGACTTTCTGTATTTATAAGTTGTTTATTGGTTATTGGGTGTATTTGTTTAGTTGTTTATTAATTATTGGTTAAGGGCGAATGTTTTTTCTATGTTCTTATAATTTATTTATTTAGTACCTTGTTAATTATTAAATAAGGTTATTATATTTTCCCTGTGTAAATTATATCCGGTATAAAAGGGTCTCTAGTTTTTTGATAAGTAGTTCTAATAATTTTACACGTTGTTTGTAATTGTTAATCTAAAGTATGTTATTATTTTTATGTAAGATATTTCTAATGTCAGACGACTGAAACTTTTTTATAATGGGATGATATTTTATGGAACAGTTCTCAGCTAAATGATAGCTTAATCGCCGAGAGAGTGCTGTTGTGGTGAGGCCTATGTATGCGTTGTGTTCTTTTTTAGAAGACAGTTTTTCGATCAATTCGTACATTAGTTTGGTGGCGTAAGTATTATTATTGTTTTTAATTATATAATGGAGGTATATATGTATGTATGCATACAAACATATGTATATATGTGCATACAAATATATGTATATAGTATGTCGACTATAATCTTGTCTTCGACGATCGACCGAATCCATGTTTTACAAATGGGATGAGAGTTGAATGCGCAAGGTGTGTCTCAAAAGCAAAGGTGTAAAGATGGAGAATTATCTGTTTTAATTTCACGTCGATGTGAAGTCATGTATATATTTTTTTAATAGTTGAGATATAATTATAAAAGTTTATAAAGAATTGTCTACAGATTAATAAATATGTAATCTACATAAATTATATTGTCATTTTCAAGCGCATAATACGACCGGGCAATGCGGGCGTCCGGATAGTTCAATCATCAAAAAATGCTGGCAGGATGAGTACGAAAAAAAACGCGTTTAGTCATTTGGTTATATATCTTTCGAGTAATTATAATGCAGATTTCAATTGCAAAAAATGATGATGTGAATCTATTTTTTTACATTTACTTAAACGGTAGTCAAATCAAATAATAAAAATATTTATTTTATTTCGTTATTGTGATTTAAGTTTTAATTGTTTGCATATGCGTAATAGAAAACTGAATTTTTGATAAATGTAAAGCAATTAGTTGTTGTTCTACTAATATTGTTGCCACGCCCACGTACACCGAATTGACTAGAGTAGACAGTAGAAGTAATAAATGATATGGATATATACTGAAACATATTAAAACTCATCTCATGCATATCATTATCTGTGCGAAAATAGTAAATTAGTTTTTAGTTTTGTTTATTGCTTGTATTTTTTAGCATTTTTTTGCAAAAAAAATATATAATTAGGAACCGTGCTTTCGTTGAAATAATGAATGGAAAAGAGTCAGAGAAAATTAGGTTACCGTGGCTCCTTGTGATCACGAATATTGCCATCAGCAATAATTTCAGTGAAATGTGTCATAACCTGAAAATGAGGATTTTAATCAATACGTTTCTTGCTGCAAGACACTATAAGGCATATTAATATGTTACTATGACAATACATGTTTTTTTTTCTTAGAACGAATGCATATATACATATATATATATATATATATATAGAGAGAGAGAGAGAGAGAGAGAGAGAGAGGGAGGCAGACAGACAGACGGTGACAAACAGAGATAGATAGATAATATATATATATTTTATATTATATATAACGCATTACAGTAGAGACATATATATATATATATATATATATATATATATCGCAAGTACATATAGATACAAATACACACACAAACATAAACATATACATATATTCTATATATACATATATAAATGCACAAGCACATATATATGTATACATATATATATGTGTGTGTGCGTGTATATATAAAGAGATATAGATATATAAATATATATACATATATATTAATATATATATATATATATAAATACATAAATATATATATAAATATATATATAAATATATATATATAAATATATAAAATATATATATATATATAAATATATAAAACATATGTTTCATGGTAAACAACTGATGATCCCTTAAAAATATAAAAATTGGTATTATAGTAAATTTGAGAGTTGATGCAGTGATTGCAGGTGATTAAATGACTTACTGACTAGATGTTTTTTTTAATGAATGATAAAAAATAATTTTTTGTGTGGTTTCAAATGTTAAAAACTTCAAAGACTATATATGTATATAATATAAAGCTGATTATATGTGCGGGTGTGTATATGTGTGTGAGTGTGTATGTGTGTGTGTGTCTGTTCAGGAATAGGCTAATATATGGTTGACTATTTTTAAAAAGTGATTACATATAATGATAGAAGATGAAGATATATCGAAAGACAGGAATGGGTATGTTTGATCTGGCAAAATGGTGGTTCTTTAAAATGGTGGGGTCTGCGTTACGCTGGTCCACAATGTATAAAAATAAGAACAATAAAACTTAAAAAAAACGTTTACATGTCTTTTTGATATAGACGTACATAAGAATACTTTGATAAGTATGTTTTAACTTTAATAGGGATGGTATAAAAAAATTGTGGGGTGTGCGTTCGCGCCTGCCCTCCATAGAATGGATATAGGCACACACTTTAATAAAAACTTTTCATATATATCTGCATAAGTATATTTTATAAAGTTACAGTTGGAAGAAATATGGTATAATAAAATACTCGGGTGTTCGTTCGCACCTGACCCCTATAGAATGAAAATATGTCACAAAGTTTAACAAGTTTCTTTTATATAGATCATCGGAATATTGTGATGAGAATTTCAGTGTGAAATGGTACGGTAGAATAAATTATGGGGTTTATCCATTTTATTTTTACTTTCATTATATTTTGCTTTGGTATTGATGCCCCTAAATTCAACCCAAATTTACAACCCTTCCTTGTCAGAAACTATCATACTTTCATAAATCATAGTCCACATTCTGTAGGCTGTTTTTGAACACAATCAACGATGCGTAACTTTGCTAGTAAATATGTATACATATATATATATATATATATATATATATATATATATATATATATAAATATATGTATATAAATATATATATAAATAAATAAATATATATATAAATATATATGTCTATACATATATAAATAAATAAAATAAAAATTACAATAAGTTTACCAAGGTAATCAAAATGGTAAACTTAAAATATATTATAAATATTAAAGAGTTAATATTTACAAGTAAAACAAACTCAGCCAGATGTAAAAGCTCAATTAAACCGAAAAGGAAATAGAGCTATGATATGAAAAAAATGATCCACAAAAGATGTTAAAAGACATATTGAAAAAGAGTTAAAAACATATTAAAGTTTAAAAAAGGAAACACAAGATAAGTGGATAGTCCTTAATCCGCGGAGTTTCGAAGAAATACTCTTTTTTAACCAAGTAAGATCTGTGACTTACTTGTAGTTTCATTAAATACTTTTATATGCAAAATCCGATCCTGCATTTTGCTAATTCCTGCCCTCTGATGAGAAGGAGATTATTTCTTCGAAACTCCGCGGATTAAGGACTATCCACGTATCTCGTGTTTCCTTTTTTAAAATTAAATATGTTTTAACTCTTTTTCAAGATGTCTTTTAACATGTTTTATTAATCATTTGTTCATCTATATAAATATATATATATATATATATACATATATATAAATATATATATATAAATATACACAGATATATATAAATATATATAAATATATATATATAAAATATATTTAAATATATATATATGTATATATATAAATATATATATATATGTATATATAAAATATATTAAATATATATATAAATATATATATAAACATATATAAATATATTGTAAATATATATATAAATATATATATAAATATATAATATATATATAAATATATATACAAATATATATAGATAAATATATATAAATATATAAATATTTATATATATCAATATATATATATAAATATATATATAAATATATATATAAATATATATATAAATATATATGTGTAAATATAAATAAATATATATATAGAGAGAAATATATATATATATATATATAAATATATGTATCAATATATATATATATATATTCGTTGCACTGGTATTAATCGTGACACCCTGCACCGAAGATTCCCGAAAGGATTAAACACTAGTGTCTGTAGGTATTTTATAATTATTATAGTAAAAATTAATTATGACAGCCCCTGTAAGAAATTACTATCTTATCGTTGAGCACTTTCAGTTGAATTAAAAGTCGGACTACTTAGCTTTTATGCATAGATCATCGTATAACGATTAGACCACTCTCTGACTGACGTACATGAACATTTAAAATCAAAATGTTTATATACGACGTTATTTCATGTGTTAATTGTAGCCAAATGGAGTAGGTCTTCGCTAAACCGAGCCAGATATGTCTCGTGATGCGGGGTTACAATCAATCGACTGGTATTAATCGTGACATCCTGCACTGAAGATTCCCGAAAGGATGACCCACTAGTGTATGTAGGCATTCAATAATTATTATAGTAAAAAAATAATTATATATAAATATATATAAATATATATATATATATATATAAATATAAATGAATATATATATATATAAATATATATATGAATATATATATACATATATAAATATATATATATATAAAAATATATAAATGTATATATAAATATATGTATATATATAAATATATATAACTATATAACTATATATATAAATATATATATATACAACTACTTCATTTACACACATAAAATAATTATACGAAAGTATAGATTTATGCGTAAACTTTAATTATTTACTTCAAAAGTGCTCAATACGTAGGTAGAGCTAGTTAGTAATTTATAAAATATATATGGCGAATAAGCTACACTGAATATTCGGCGTTTCATCCACTATAGGATTCGTCAGGTTTATGCGATAATTCTGTGGTTGCTTCTCGTTTTTATATATGTTGAGGATTTTAGTTAGCCAATAAGCTTTCTAGTATCCACCGCGCCCCTTTCTATCAGCCAATGGGCATGAATTTTATCGAACAAACGATCTGTTAGAACTAGGTGAGTGGTTTAAGGCAGGCGATTTTCCTCATTTCTGCTCTTTTTTATATAAATATAAAATGTGTACGCACATACATGCATATATATATATATATATATATATATATATATATATATATATGGTCGTTTCTGTATATTCATGTATATTTAATTTATTTGTTTGTTTGCTTTCTACTGTTTTTGTTAGTTTTAAAACTATTATGTATCGCTATCCTTGAGTAAGATTTATTATGTGAACACAATTGTTTGCTATTTCTCGTCTACAGTTTAATAGATTTTGGGGTTCTTTAAAGTACAGGATAGCAAATTTTTCATGGAGGTATAATTTACATGGGTCATATAAATGTCTGCATGTGGTAGCTTGTCTTATTATTTTCCATTTGACTACCGGCGAATGTCCGCTTTCTTTGAGTTCCCAGTATTTATTTGCTAGTGTTGTTTTATACGGTGTTTTTTTTATTTTGGAATGTACTTTTGTGGTCATAGTATCGGGTTTTGAAATGTAAGGAAGTCATGCGTACGTAATATTTCTTGTTATTCGGGTTTTCTTTCGCAAATATTGTTGCTTGATAACCTACGACTTTTGTTAGACACTTATTTTGAACTGGGCAAAGTGTGCGGTGTCTACAGTTGCATTTATCTTGTTAGATATTATTATGTTTATTTATGGTATGGTTGTACTTGTCCGGCGTATTAGTTCATCTGTTTTTTTTTTTTGATTTATTTAAAAATATAGCTATGCTTGCTGAGTGTGGGGATGTTTTTTAGCGATGTTTCGAAATTAACTATTTCCAATTTTCTATTTTAATGTGGTGAAATAAGTTCTATTGAGAGTTATCGTCTGTTTTAGGAGCTAGGTATAACAACTTCATTTACACACATCAAATTAATATACGAAAATATAGATTTATGCGTAAACTTTAATTATTTACTTTACATTTATTTTGAACTGGGTAAAGTGTGCGGTGTCTATAGTTGCATTTATCTTGTTCGTTATCATTATGTTAATTTATGGTATGGTTGTTAATCTCCGGGGTTGGTTTGTTATTATTATTGTTATAATTATTGTTATTATTATTATTATTATTATTATTATTATTATTATTATTATTATTATTATTATTATTATTATTATTATTATTATTATTATTTCTGATAGTGTTGGTTTTGTTTTTGTCATGGTGTCTACTTTTGTATTGTTTATTTTGTTGTTATTTACGTTCTTTTTATTTAGTAGAGCAGAAATGAGGAAAATCGTCTGCCTTAAACCACTAACCAAGTTCTAAAACATATCCTTTGTTCGAATCAAAGGCATGACCATTGGCTGATAGGAAGGGGCGCGGTGGACACTAGGAAGCTGATTGGATAATTAAAATCTTCAACATATATAAAAACGAGAAACAACCACAGAATTCTCGCATATATATATATATATATATATATATATATATATATATATAAATATATATATAACTATATATACATATATATATAAATATATATAGATATATATATATATAAATATTTATATAAATATATGTATATATAAATATATATACATGTATATCAATATATATATATATATATATCAATATATATATATATATAAACTATATATAAATATATATATAAATCTATATAAATCTATATATATATATGTAATATATATAAAATATATATAATATATGTATATAAAATATATATTATATATATATATATATAATATATATATAATATACATGGTGTCCGTAAAGTTACTATACAGTCTTACAAGTTACTATGCATACACCCTGTAATATATTAACATTACAGTAAGATATTGTATTAAAATATTTATTTGTAACAAAAGACATAAAAAGAAATAGCACCTTTATGTTTATAAAAATCTCAGAAAATACACGTGTTACATCCGAAAAGACTGTAACAATCAAGGCAAACAATTTCTATGACAACTATTCAAATTGGAGGCCTTCAGCTTCCATACATTCTCGACAACGTGACACCACACTCTGACAAACTTTGCTGCACAAGTCACGATCAAGGTTGGCAAATGCATCAATAACGAATTGTCGAAGATCTTTAACACTTCTTGGCTTTCTCGAATACACAGTCTTTGATGACTCCCCAGACAAAGAAGTCCATTGGCGTTATGTCCGGAGATCGTGGAAGAAAATTCAATGGCCCTCGCCTGCCGATCCATTTATCAGGAAATGTCTCATCCAGTAAATTTCGGAGAGCTGACGCATAATGGGGTGGGGCTCCATCTTGTTGGAAGTATAAGTTATTGAAATCTGGTCGTTGTCTCAATGCCGGTACGATGAACTTTCTCAGTTTGTCCAGGAACCTTTCTCCGGTAACAGTTCCGTCCAAGAACTGTGGACTCACAATTCCATCAAACCAGAAAGCGAAGCATCGGCAACTGAGCCACTATCATCAAATTTGTCTCGAAGTTTATAAATAGCCAAACGTGTTGAAGGTCCTGTATTAAAATAATGATTCCAATCACGAATTACATCCTGTGCGTTTTCTGTTTTCCAATATCGCTTCAAAATAAATTTGGGCTCTTCCAAAGTTAGCTTGCGTGGCATGCTTGATTAAATAAACCTGTAAAAAAATAAATATTAACTATTAATACAAATATAATACAATAAAACAATAAGACTGTATAGTAACTTTACGGACACCCTCTATATATATAAAAAATACATACATATATAATATATATATATATATAATATATATATGTAATATATATAATATATATAATATATATATATATATAATATATATAATGTATATAATATATATAATATATATATAACATATATATAAAATATATATATGAAATATATATAATATATATATAATACATGAAATATATATAATATATATATATATATAATATAAATACATATAATCTTTATAAAATATCTATTCATCTATCAATCTCTCTCTCTCTCTCTCTCTCTATATATATATATATATATATATATATATATATATATATATATATATAACGCGAAAGGAAAAGTGTTGAGAAACGACGGACATTTTTATGTTGCCCGTTTTCTTTTAATACCTTAGTAGACAACGTCTCATTATGTTGTCAAGTCTCCCTGGTGAAATAATATTTTTATGAGATTGGATAACCAGCGAGTTCAATAACATCCTCCCCCTCTCTCTCTCTCTCTCTTTCTCTCTCTCTCTCTATATATATATTTACATATATATATATATTTATATATATACATATATACAGATATATACATATATACATAAATATACATATATATACATATATATACATATATATATATATACATATACATATATATATACATATTTAGAGAGAGAGAGAGAGAGAGAAAGAGAGAGGGAAAGTAAGAGAGAAGGAGATATTACCTATAGTTGGATGGGTATTAGTGAGTAGATATCAAATATATTGTATGCAAATTTAATAATTTTAAGAACATGTGGCTGCTGGAATGGGTTAGTTAATTCTTTGATTTACCATTGAGGAAATTAGACTTATTGAATATTACTTCTTGTAAGTTTTTGGTGGGTTATTATTTCATATGTTGTGTTTTAGGGACACATTGGTATTCCGAATAATATCTGTAAAAATAAACAAACAAAAAAACTCCAGATTGACATATTATATTTTGTTATTGTCTGTGGATTAAAAAAAAGAAAAAACACCTGGGAAATTTTAAGATTTAGACAAATAAAAAATGAATAGAAGATTGGCTATTACTATGCTTCTTTTTTTTCCTTTTTAAGATGTTTAACTCGATTATTTGCACAATACAAACAAGGATTACTCCAAACAGTTTCTGACATTTTTTCTGCAATAACTGTTTACAGTCTTTGCACCTATCTCACTAATAATCGTTTTATAAGGTTTAATAAAGAAGACTGATAGTGGTGGAAATAGGGTGGAAAATCAATGAAAAAATGTATTTAAATGGAAGAGTGACTTTAGTGACTCCTATACTCTTTATGATAAATACATATTATATTTCATACACTTTACACTACTTGTGGTTTCTTTTATTTGTTATCCCTGGCCCGGGTCTACAGCAATATAAAAGATTAACAGTACATAGGGTCCGTGCCAAGCCGGTCTGAACTGCTAGTATATATTAAATTAAAACTTTTACAATATTTTATAAAACTGATGAGATATCACCAAATCCTGCTTGTCATTAGCGCTTTTTGTTCTACTGACCGTTCTGTGGACGATGAATGTAATGGGAGAATTGTTTTCCAGGTGTATCATTTTTGTAAATATTTTGTTCTTCTAAATTCAATTATGTCTTCGTATTCTTAAACATGTTAAAATTACAAATAAATGGTATTTCAATGCCATTAATTATGAGACAAACGCTAAGCGGAAAGCGAAAGTAAAAGAAAAAACGCGCTAAACCTTAGAATAGCAAATGAATGTTTTATAAAACTAATCTTGACTAAATATGAGTAAACATATTATATCTCTAGCAACACATAACAGATAAGTAAATCATAAGCTTCGCACAATTGTATAAATGATAATTATCGCACTTCTAACTAGTTGCCACTGAATTCCCCGCGAGAAAATTCACACAAAAGCAATTACTTCACGCCTTGAAATGTTTCCTCTCACTGCACAGCTGGAATTTTAATTTGAAATGAAAAGTATCAACTTAAAACGTAGCCTTTGTGCTATGTTTATTATCATATTGATCATATTTATGGTATCAATTGCGAAAAAGTAGATATACCATTAATCTGTCTTATTGTCAATTGCCCTACAGCTTCACAATTCGCTTTCTGATAGAATTCTCATAAAATAACAATTCTTATTGATTTACAAAAAATACTCACCCCTAAATGTTAGTATTTTATTAAAATATTCTTACTAACCAAACACTTTAGCTCAAACAGATTGTGACCTGCCACCTTGAGCGCTCCTCAATTGAAAAAAATAACAAAACAAATGCTATATAAAACTCCCTTACATTAGCCGAGTTTCCTGATTGATCTAAAAAAAGTCAGTTCTAAATAGGAAAAATTATGATCAATATAGTCGCAAAGCCGATATGCATTACGTATTTATACATCGTTTACCCTTCTGCTGGTTGTCATTAACGATTTTCCAAATTCTTAGTTCAACTCTATATGGGAACAGATGCAAGAATCCAAAGATTGCTTAAGGGTTTTCCTAATTGTATACGTGTTGTGCATAGCAATAACTCAGTTTGCAATTTTTACAGCCTAAAGACGTAATACCTTTGATTATATACCTAATGTTCGGATCTTTTTTTTTGGTCTCATTAAAACAAATATATGACTCTTCAAGATATACAGATGTGCTATTAACTTCGAAGATTATGCCCCAATCCATATCCGAAATGAAAGGCATACTTATTTAGATATTATGGATGCTGAATAAATAGTAAGAAAGTATCAATTTTCTTTCTCTCATATTCTATAGTACAATATTGATGAGGAACATTTCTGAGCACTGCATCTGTATTAAAATGCCAAACAACCGACTTCGGCATCTAGTAATAACGAACATTTTATACATTTTACAGATCTTTTAATGCAGGCCAAACATAAGAGGTGTCTCTCTGTATTGTTATATATAATCTCTGAATATTGTATGAAAGCTTCTCGCATCCTCTATAACAAACACAACTATTGAATTTTCTGTATTTGGAATGGAGGCATGTGGATGTTTGTATGAACAGATATTATTTCCAGTAGGTATATTTTCGTAGAAAGTATTTCAATAAATGTGTTTCCGTGCAAAGTATATCAACTTGTTTTAACTCCAAAACTATTATTAAACTCTGGGTATATTATTTTTGAAATATTTATTCCATTAATTATATTTTCAAAATTATTTTTTTAAAATATTTATTCTGATAATTATATTTTCAAAATGTACATTGCATTAGCCATTTACTAAGAATCCATCGATTCGTATAACTTTTGTAGTATAGTGATTATTATTTGTGATTTATTTATACAAGGAAATAGTTAGTTATATTTTCTCAATATTCTCTACCGATAATATATGATTAATCATCACAGCTGCAAATGTTCACTTAAGAAAAATGACAAATCTAAAAATCTGATAAAAACCTACATATTATGTGATTGCATATAATTTATCTGAACTACGATGTTTCCTTTATAAAAAATAATTATTAAAAGATTCTTAGCTTAGTAATACCTACGGAAATGAAAAATATATCTCTCGTGCGATCATTACTAAAGTAACTCTGCTAACAGAATAACTCAATAGTTATCAGCAAACGCGACAGAAAAGGAAATTATGTTATGAAATTGAATATGTTCACACGTTCATTTCGTCTAAAATAATCTATCTGAACTATCTACGATTAATAACTAACTTTAAACGTTTAATTACTTGAACAACGAAGAAAAGCATAAACGCATGATGTGAAATATAAATAGATGGCTGAGTAATAATGGTTGCTTGTGTATGTATGCGGGTGTTTCAATCTAGTGAAATCTACTAACATTTCTAAAACCATTTTCGTACATTTTACTCGATGTGAAAATGACCACGCTAAACGCATATTAAAGTACAAAATATTTCGTCGTTCAGATTGTAATCCATGAAAAGCATTGATTATATAGTAAAATCTAAGTGCAACATTATATATATATATATATATATATATATATATATATATATATATATATATATATATATATATATTAAAATTACATTTTCACCCCAAATGAGGTACATTGCCGCTTTGGTGTAAGGGGGCTACTATTAGAGACACAGGCTACAGGGGAACAAGGAGGGAGTTGGCCAGCAAGATGGCGGTTCATGTTACACTTGGACTTCTGCATAGTTGGGGAAGCAGGGACCTGGAATAGAATTCCAAAGTCTAGCGGTTCTAGGGAAGAAACTACTAGATTAGAAAGATCTTTTACATCTAGAGATCTCTGCAGTGTATAGTTGTGATAAAGTAGCCTGTCGGGTTTGTCGAGTGTGTTTACGGCGTGGGGGCACAAGTGCTTGCAGTTTGTCAGAGCATTCACCATAAAAATACTTGTAGAACAGACAGAGAGATGCACCGTTTCGTCGATGGGACAGAGGCTGAAACTTAGATGCCAGTTCAGGGTCTATCAGATTTGCGACTCTCTTTTGAACCTTGTCTAGAAGCGAGAGGTTAGTAGCAGATGCACCAGACCTAATATGACAGAAATACACCATATATGGGCGAATGGTGCCCTTATAGACGTACAATATGCTTTCGGGTTTTAGTAGTTTTCTAGCACGGTAGAGAGAGCACACCTTCCTTGCAGCGGTCCTGCCAATGCCTTCAATGTAATTGCTCCGACTCATGTTTCCTGTGAACGTTAGGCCAATGTGTTTGAAAGATGTACTCTCAGATAAAGAGTCGCTGGCCATTGCTATAGGCGGTAGAGAAGGTTTCTTGTAATTATTGAATGAAACTAGTTTAGTCTTGGCGGCATTAAACGTGGCCATCCATTTTTGTCCCCATTCCACTACAGATTGGAGGTCATTCTGTAGTGTGTCTGCCATTTCTTTAGATATGTATTAATGTGTTTTCCTCTCGTGTCTGTTATAGAGTGTGGTGTAATCAGCATATATATCTATCTCACAGACAATTTTATCAGGGAGGTAATTTATGAATATTAGGAATAATGGAGGTCAAAGGATAGACCCCTGATGCACTCCCGCATTTATATCATATTGTTTAGATGTACGCCCATCGAGGACAACCTGGATTTTTCTCTTGTCTAAGAAAGATTTAATTATGTTAAGTATTCTTCCAGTGATACTGTATAATTTTCCTTAGAAGACCTTCATGCCATACCCTGTCAAAATCCTTAGATATATCAAGAGCTACCGCTCTACCCTCTCTGTTTTGTCAAGTGAGTGTTATATACGCTCAGAGATTACAGTTAGGATGTCTGCTGTGACATGGGGTAGCCTAAATCCATATTGTTGGTCGGTAAGAACTTTAGCATCTGTAAGGTGATGAACTAGAGTGTGGTTTATTATGGGCTCAAATATTTTGGCAAAAAGTGGGAGGAGGCTAATGGGGCGGTAATTTACTGGGTCAGTTCTTTCGCCAGAATTCTTGAAAACTGGTACCACAGAAACAGTGTTCCAGCAGGCAGGAAAGCAAGCTTCATTAAGGCATTTGTTGTACAGTTTGGAGAGGATTGGAGCTACTTCGGCGGAGCACGTCATTAATAGCACAGCCGGGATGAGATCAGGTCCACATGCTTTTGCAGTGTACAGAATTTTTAATAATGGCAGGCACTTTAGAACGGGTGATTTTCACATCGTCAAATGTTGCGTCTGTCTTCAAAGGAAAGTCTGGGATAGTGTGGTTAGCAGGGTCTAGTGTGGAGTTGGAAGAAAACCGACTGGCAAGCATGTTAGCCTTCTCGGTTGCTGAGCAAACAATTTCATGATTGTTGCATAGAGGGGGAATTGTTGATTGCCCATTATTTACTCCACTACATTTCCAGAAGTAACGGGTTCCTAATTTCTGACATTTTACGCGTTTTTGGGTGGTTTCGGTAAAGTCTCTCTTAGCTGTCGCTATTTCTTTCTCACAGTTACTTCTGGTTTCTATTTACTTTTGTCTGTGTTACTGGATTTATGGCGGTTAAAGCTATGGCACGTGTTCTGCCTTTGAGCGATGGCAGCTGAGCTGCAAATGTGGAAGTAAACCATTGGGGAGAATGGGGATTGCTATAACATTTCCGCGTGGGGACATGTGCTTCAATTGCTCTTTTAAACCATTCAGTGATCTCATTTGCGCACTGTTCAGTAGGACGTGAAAATATATTTTCCTATGGGGCGTTATTAATGAGATCCCTGGTGGCATCTTAGTCGGCCAATTTATAATATCTCGTTGTTTTGAGCAATGTCTCTTCCATTTGTCTCTGGAGTTTAGTGTGATTTTAACTATTATTTCTACATGATCAGCATTCCCAAATGGGCCGTGGACGTTCGTAATACAATCATCAGGAACTGTGGTCAGAAACATATCTAATATTGATGCGGTTTGCTCTTGCTGGTCAGGGAAACGGGTTGGAAACGTAACCGTCTGTGATAGGGAATGATATATAGAGAAGCTATGCGTTGTGGTACCAGCTGCGTCTGTGTAATAAGAGAATCCAAGCCAGTTACTGTGGTGGACATTGAAGTCACCAAATACATGAACTTGTGCGCTTGTGTCGAGGAAAATTCCGTATTTATGCTGTCAGATACTTGGTTTATTAGGGTACAGTCCTGGGTCGAGGGAAAGCGGTGAAGAAAATAAATGTAACTAATATTATATTGCCTGTAAAGTCTAAAGTACATAAAGGCTTGATCGTCCGATTCTAATTTTCTTTCTCTAGTCAGGGGGAGGGCGTTTGGAATACATACTCAAAGTCCATGCATATGTTTGCCAGAGTCTTTACGACAGAGTGGGAGATATCCGGGCATGTTAAAATAGTTAGAGGAGATGTAGGACTGTAGGTTAGTCTCCCTTAGTGCTAAGATATCCGGAGTGTTTGTTCGGAGAAATGCTTCAACATCATTTAATTAGTTCTAAGCCCACGGATGTTAGTAAATGCAAGCCTCAACTGAGGAGACAATTTGATTTTCTTTGAGTTTTGTCCTGGTTTAAGCGTATTTTTTTATTGTACTGTAATTTGTTTTAAGTTTCAGTTAGGAAAGGGGTGCTGAACCATTGGTTATGCAGAACATCAGGCATGCAACAAAAGTAGACCGTCAGCTGGCCTTCCATCTACTAGGACTGTGGCCTAAGGAAAGCCAACCGGGGATGAGTGCAGGGGCTCTTTTCTGGCGCGCCATGGCACTACAAACATCCAGATGTTATTCAACTGTTGATGGAGCAGCCGCAGCGCTATCAATGAGTTAGGGACCCAGTAGTACCAGTCGGGAACAGCAACCAGGAACTGTCAATTCGGTACCGACAGACGATGGTCAACCCAATCTACTTGTACTGGCATTATGATGGTCAATCACTTCCAACTGCTCAGTTTAGAGGGGGGTGGAGGTGTCAGGAGAGGCGGAAATCGGCGTTCATTGCCCTAGTCACTGAGTGTTTCTGTCAAATCTCTGCGCCTCGATCTCTACGCCTGGCTAATAGGCAAAGAAGAAGTATGAAAGCCGGGCGATAGGCAGTGCCTATCTACGCCTTATGCAGTTTAGGTTTGCAGACCGGTAATTCGTTCGAGTAACCATACTAGGAAGGATGTCATCCAAGAATGGGTGGGCCTCCATCTCCTTAGGTTTAGCTTCAGAGTTTTCTTTCTCCTAGACGGATGAGCTGGGGAAATCTACGAGTCCATCAGCACCGAAAGGGTTTACTCCGCGCCTGGATCCTAATCCAGATATTTCTGCAATCCAACGTGGGAGTTTAATGTTACTGGGTTAGTATGTAAATGTTATGTCTACTGAGAAATTACACTCCTCAAAGTGATTAAGGGCATTGCTATTACATTGTTACTGGAGGAGGGGGGGAGTAAAATGTCATGCAGTGGAAACAACTATATTTGCTACAGGTCAGTTGGAAAGAGTTAAGATATGGTTTAATATTTTTCCTTTAAGTTTAGATCTTAAAAATATATTTATTTATATGTTGGCTTAGTAATAGGATAACGCGTTACAGACTGACTTTATGTTTAGTCTATGTAATGCATGAGTATTTGTATAAGCTTGGGTAGTAGGATAGACTTAGTGTTCAGGAGAGGATTACCTTACAGAATACAGTAGAATTAATTTTTAAAAATTATAGTCAAATAAACTTTAGTTATAGAGACAAAAGATCATGTTTTTTTTCTTTTTTATTTAACACGCAAATCAGACAATGGTAGCTGTCTTGGATGAAATGAATATATTAGATATACGTAGCACGCAAGAGAGGGATGTTTCGTCCGTAATAAGACTACTTGGCGCGTCAGAATTCGTAGTTAACGACAGCCAATAAGGTCAGGCACAAAACATTGTGTATCTATTCAGAAAGTCATGGTGACATATCTAAGATCACTGTATATTTCAGGTGCATATAAAATTGAAAGTAAGACAACCTATATTCCGTGGTTTGTTATAGATAGCAAGGAAGCCACATATTCAATACAAGCGAGTTTATGGAAAGTGTAGATATAAAGTATATTACCTAAAGAAAGTCGTATCTTCTAGTGTTGAAAAAAAATAAGTGCAGGTTTCTGAAACTTCTGGGATTTGCTTTGCAGAGGCTTTTCGTCCTAGTTTACTTGGAATATAATAGTGAAACAGCATTTTGCCTATTAGGAGGAGGGTGGCGAATTTCAACTTTGGTGAAGATAAGGTTGGCAAAAAAAAGACAAATAAAAGCGATAAATAAATTCAAATAAAAAAACCAAAGGAAGACAAATAAACGAACATGTATACATTTCTTAGAAGCAAGATTGATTTAAAAAAGTACTTAACGTTTCGTAAGGCACACCGGACGCCAGCCAGTTTAGCATCGCTAAGAGAGAATTTAACCATGTTACTTAGAGGTGGACAGGGTGATTTCTGTTACCCGGACATTGACTCCGCGTGTATCATCTATTTATAGAAAGTATTCTTTGTTACGCTGTTAAGATTTTTTGGGTTTTTGGGGGATAAAGTCGTATCTTCTAGCATGGAAAAAATAAGTCCAGCTTTCTGAAACTTCTGGGATTTGCTTTGCAGAGCCCCCTCCCACTAGTTTACTGAGAATATAAGAGTGAAACTATATTTTGCCAATTAGGAGGGGGGGTGACGAATTTTAGTTGGTGTCGAAGAATTAAACGCAATTTCTTTGGCAATATAATGTACTGGATTCGGCAGTTTAAATTTAATTTGGCTATGTATTTACTAATTTTTTTGTTTTTACATAATTTGGAAACTTAAAAAAACTCATAGTTTTTCAACTTTTACTTGTATTTGTGAAAAGAACAATTAAAGAACTATGGTTTTAAATAAATTGTTCTAAAAATAAATAAATTACAATTAAATTATTAATAAATAATAAATGTGACTATATAGTTCTAAATTTAAAGAAACATTCCTGTATATTGTTTAAATTATCATAAAATAAAAAGTTATGTTTATATTGCTTAGGTTACGTTCTTATTCAAAACTGCTTACATATTAATATACCGGTGATTAGAGAATGTTGGTTTATTTTTGTGTGATATAGTGTAAGAGAGTATTTTACCAATCTTGTGTCGGGGAATATGCCGGTTTACTCATGTTTCTATTATAAAGGTTATAATTTTGTTATTAAGTAAGACTGCTTGAATAAAACTATTTTTATATATTATCTTTAAAAAAAAACATTACATGCAGTGTTGGTTATCTGTACCCTAAAATTTGTCTGACCTCACTTCTGCCGAATGTTTTTTTAAACAAAGTGCGACTCTTAACGAAAACATCTTTTACTATTAATTGCCACCATAAGTGTCAATCTGAATAAACTGGTTTCGGGTTTGTATTGCTATACACATAGATTACAAAAAAGTTGTTAAAAAACAAATATATAATAGATAAATGTTATCAAAAAGCAAGATATGCTACTTTTCTACATGACTTGATTATTGTCTAGTGTTTTTATTCAATGTAACATCTCGAAAAGCATACAGTGTTTACCGATGTAGTGGAAAATTACTAATGGTACCCGACCCTCTGTTTGACACGGTAAATTTGGAAAAAAAGGTTTTTAAATAAAATATACAAAGTAGAGTTAAAACCCACCGGTTATATGTCAGCCTATGCCATGGCAACATATATTGAACCAGTTTCTAACAGTATTTTCTCTAGTTGTTTTGTTTTTTCTTAACTCTCCCCGTATCCATGTGTACAGCAATGCACACTCCATGTTTCTTTTTTCTAAAAAAAAAAAAAAAAAAAATGTTTGGAATCGGAAAATATGCAGAATTGTCCGATATCATTTTCGATATAAATGCTTAAAAAGGTCCGATTTTTGCCAATTCCTGGATACGATTGTTTCAATACGAATGAGATTTTTTTTCAAGTGTCCAAAACATGACTTTCCCAAAACTTGTTTGGAATTTTGATATTTTTTTACGATCCACCCCAGCGCAGTATAAACACCGACAACCACCCCTTTGTTGAGAACGACTTTAGATGGAGAGCGTTATTCCGAAAGCCGTTCTTAACATGGGAGTTCAAATACACTGGGGAACATCGTAAAAAAATTACCGGAATTTTTGTAGTGGCCATATCATTTATCATGAACGTGTTCATTTTTTGTTTATTCAGAAATTGTATATGTCGGGTGATGAAACTTTAAAATTGCGTATTTAAAATAAAAGGGGGGTACTGTACACATAAACTCGAAAAAGCTGCCACAAAACAAATACAGAACAAATAAATGCCACCAAAGGCAAGACAAGCCACTCCTCCATCTAACAGGATATGTCTTTAGTGTTCATATTCAATGCAACTTGCCTATTCAACTCGAAAAACATACAGTGTTCACCGATGCACTGGAACATTCAAAACAACGGCCGACTCTCTCTTGGATACGGCAAGTTAGGGAAAAGGAGCTACAAATAAAAAAAAACAACCAAAACACTTAAAAACCCGCCGAATATATATCAACCTATTTCACGGTGACATATATTGAGCGAGTTTCCAACAGTATTCCCTTTAGTCTCCCATTTACAACTCATTCTCCCAAACCCACCGCCTCAAAGAGGGAGCCGGCCGCCACTTTAAACTCACCAATAGATCGGCAAACACTGCGTTTCTCGAGCTGAACAAACATGATACATCACATATAAACATCAAAACACATCCAGCTGAGCAGAATAGCAACTTATCCTGCCCTTTACAACATTTACCTGTTCCACACCTGCTCCGTGACAACTTCCCCGAATCCATGTGTACAGTACCCCCCCACCAAATTCTAATTATAATCAATTTTGTTTTACATAAAAAACGTAAGTAAAAATGCGGCCGTGCACACACTCAATTTTTGTTTACCGAACGATCTCTGCAAACGCTGCGTTCAAAGTGATAGCCGGTTCCTATTTGGTAACGGGAACATCATTCGTGTACGTCAGCCAACATTAAATCAGCTAAGACGGATTGTTTTCACAAACAGAGCAGATACATTTTCATCTTTCCCTAAAGTCTAGAACCTTGGAATTTACATCTGAACTAAGACCGAAAGTTACACAAAAAAAAAAAAATTAAAAAATGCCAAAAGTGGTGTTAGTGCACTTACTGATCCGCACTATTTTTTAAATCGTACTTCCAAGTTTAATTAAAGTTTTATATGTTTTTTTATTCAATTGTAAGGTTAACGTATAGAATAGTTACAAAACACCCTCCCCACGTTAAGATCGCCTTTTTAAAATAATAACGTTATTATTTCAGCACGGAGCAATAAGTCCACTGCACTAGTATCCCCAAACGTTCTTTAACTAAGACAATGCACGAGATGATTTATAGTAACACCCTTCCGGAAAACGAGGGTAATGCCTGGGAGAGTACCTCTTAGAATCCAAGTAGATACATCATTCCGAAAAAAGGTCTGTATGTTTAAGTTAGATTCTTTGTTGCTGGGTAAATTTTATGATCTTTATCAAAGGAAACCATTTGTTTTCGAACGCAACTCTGCCGTATTAAAAACCAATCCGCAACTAAATTGGTGCTTACGCAGAGAAGGTCCGGTGCTATTTTTGATAGTATTTTCAAGTTGAATTTAAGCTGTATCTTTTGTTTATGAAATTGTAAGGTGAAAGTGCAAAATATTTACGAAACACTTTCCATATATTAAGAACAATGAAAGCCTTAACGAATCTTGCTTTCCCGAATGTTGGAAAACCGCAGCTGTCGTACCAGTTGTCAAGAATTCTGGTGAAAGAACTGACCTACTAAATTATCGCCCCATTAGCCTCCTCCCGCTTTTCGCCAAAATATTTGAGCCCTTAGTTAATCAAGCCTTAGTCCAGCACATAACACCTGCTAAACTCCTGACTGACAAACAATATGGATTCAGGCAAGCCCGTTCAACAGCAGATATCTTAACTGTAGTTTCTGAACGTATATACGGTTTATTGGACAGAACAGAGGAGGGTAGAGCGGTGGCCCTTGATATATCTAAGGCTTTTGACAGGATATGGCACGATAGTCTTCTAAGGAAAATTAGATCATATGGAATCACGGAAAGAATTCATAATGTAATCAAAGCCTTCTTAATTAATAGAAACATCAAAGTTGTCCTCGGCGGTCGTACATCTAAACAATATGACATAAATGCGGGAGTACCTCAGGGTCTATCCTTGGACCGCTATTATTCCTGATATTTATAAATGACCTCCCTGATAAAATTGTTTCGGAGATGGGTACATTTGCCGATTACACCACTCTCTATAACAGATATGAGGGGAAAACAAATGAACACATATCCAAGGAAATGGCAGAAACACTAGAGGATCACCTCCAATCTGTAGTGGAATGGGGACAAAAATGGTTAGTCACATTCAATGCTGCTAAGACTAAGCTTGTTTCCTTCAATAACTACAAGAAACCTTTTCTACCACCAATAGCAATGGCCAAGAACACATTGCCTGAAAGTACTTCTTTTCAACTCCTCGGCCTAACGTTTACAGGGAATATGAACTGGAATAGATACATTGAGAGCATTGCCAAGGCTGCTGCAAGGAAGGTGTGCTCCCTCTACCGTGCTAGAAAACTACTTACGCCTGCCAGTATCCTATACCTCTATAAGGCCACCATTCGCCCATGTATGGAGTACTGTTGTCACATCTGGGCTGGTGCATCTGCTGCTTGTCTCTCGCTCATAGACAGGGTTCAAAAGGGAGTCGCCAGCCTGATAGGTCCTGAACTGTCATCTAGGCTTCAGCCTCTGTCCCATCGGCGAGATGTTGCATTCCTCTGCCTGTTCTACAAATACTTTAATGGTGAATGCTCTGACGAACTGCAAACACTTGTACCTCCCCGACGTAACTACGCTCCACAAATCCGACAAGCTACTAAGTCTCATCCCTTTACAGTAGAGATCCCTAGGTGCAAGAAAGCATTTTACTCCAATAGTTACTCCCCAGAACTGCGGGTCTTTGGAACTCCCTTCCGGGATTCTGCTTTCCCAACGGCATTGATATGCATAAGTTCAAGTGTAATGTTAACAAATATATTTCTACTCATCTCCCTTCATAATGACCCCGCTAATTAAGTCCCTGATAGTAGCCCCGTGCTTCAAAGTGGCACTGTGCCGTGTTTGGGGTGAAACTTAAATAAAAAAATAAAAAAAGAATGGGTTTCTAAATAATAACATTATTTTAGCACGGTTCCTTCTTTGCGGAAGTACTGATAAAATTGAACACATTGAGGCTTAAGCAATTTACGAACTATGCTTTTTTTTTCTTTTTTTTATAAATTTCAATTTTGCTGTGTTAAATTTGTCAAATTGTTAGGTGAAAGCACTAAATAGATATTAAAAAAGCGCGGCCTTCCCCATGTAAAGAAGTACTTTCCAAATCATAAAGTTATTATTTCAGCACGGGTCGTAAACTACGCAACTACGCCAATTTGGAAATAAAATTTCGAAAATACATACTTTCACAAAAATAATTCGTTAGTTTTACAGAAGTTAAAAGGAACCGATTCTTAAACGATACACTAAATTTGAGGCTAAGTTAAGCAAAATTCGGGTCGGTTCAAGTTCTGTAGAAACACAAAGGCAGCAATAAAACATTGTAATATATTTCATGCATACATTAAATGGTTCTTTGCATTTCTGTCGATTAGGGAAACCAAGGAAAACATCTTCGAAATTCGCGAGTGTGCATAACACGCATATGACAGGTGCGCGTGTGTGGGCACGAGCTGCTAACTTCGCGCAAGGGGCACAAAACTTACTTATATATACGTATATATACATATTAAAATATACACACATATGTATATATATAACCTTCTCTCTTCCTGTATATACATATATACACACACACACACACACACACACATATATATATATATATATATATATATATATATATATATATATATATATATATATATATAAATGACCCTATCTACTAAAACATAACATTTCATATGTCATCATGTATGGGAACGTGAGGTCACCTATAAAACACTTTATACAGCAACACGCTATTCCAAAGTAGTAATATATATATATATATATATATATATATATATATATATATATATATATATATATATATATATATATATATATATATATATATATATACATTATATATATACATTATATATATACATTATATGTATATATATGTATTATATATATACATTATATATATATATATATTTATATACATATATATGGGTGTGTGTGTTTGTCAGAGAAAGTATATTTGGTAAAAAGACAGGGAAAAATACATAAGTATATATATATATATATATATATATATATATATATATATTTCTATGCATATATATGCATATATATAGGCATATGTATGCATATATATATGTGTGTGGTCGTGTGTGTGTGTATGTATATATTTCTGTATCCGACAAAAGGAATGGTTTGTGTGAAAACTATACTTGGTTGAACAACTGTCATCATTTTGTAACAAGTGATTCTTCTATTCTCGATCTCTTTTACCTTTATACCCCCTGCCGATCAGATTCTAATGTACAACCACTTAAAATAACACCGACGCTTTTACACTAAGAGATTTTTTTAGAGATATGCAGAAAAATAATTACATTAAGCATGAAAAAACGCGATTTTCTCTATACAATACTTCGCGGCACTCGGAGCGAATTTATAAGTCTTTTTCTTGTGAGAAATATGAAAAATATTTTCTCTGTTCTCATAACAAACACGCATAAATACTCAAATAAAAGCGTAGTATATAACAAAGAAAGGAAGGAATAAAATATATATCATGCTGTATTCTATACTATATATATATATATATATATATATATATATGTGTGTGTGTGTGTGTAAACGCATATATATGTATATGTGTATGTATGTGCGTATGCATATATATATATGTTTATGAGTATATATATATATATATATATATATATATATATATATATATATATATATATATATATATATATATATATATAGTTCCCGGGGCGTGTAATGTATTATACTGATTCATGGTAATGTTTTAATGTTTGGATAGTTAATATTATTACACGATAATATTATTTATTATATTTTATTAATCATCTGTATATGTTAATACATTCAACGTAGATTAAAGTCTGAGACGCGTATCAAAATAAAATACAGTATACTATGTGGATTGTACGTCTGCTGGCCACACATAAACGCACGAAAACACACGTGTATATATATATATAAATATTTATAAATATATAAATATATACATAACTATATATGCACACACATATATGAATTACTATTTCTAGCTTATTGATCTAAAATTATTTGAACAAACATATATACGAATATAAAGACATATACCTTACATGACTAAATATCTATGCTTTAGCTTAAGTTACAAAAATTGGGTGTGCTCTAATACTGGTTATTATTGAATATTAACATTTGTATTCAACATCGCTTAGGTTATAAATTTCCTCTCTCATCAACTCTCTCTCTATATATACATATATTGCTTGTGTTTATAGCGGTCATCATCCTTTTTTTACACGATGGTCACCACTTTCAAGGCCCTGAAGCCACTCAGGGATAAGGGTTATTTCAAGTACAGTACGTTAGTGTGCGGATTTGATGAAGTGTTTACTTAAGGGGGCGGTTCAGTAGGAATTTGTTAACGTTGAACTTGAAGACATCCAAGTTGTAGACATGTGGGAAGGAACCCGAGGGAACAGAGTTCCACGTGCGTGCAGTTCGAAGATAGAAGCTTTGTTCATGGAATCCACGTTTTGATTAAGGCACAGATAAAGAGTGGGGGAAATTTTTCACAGTGGATTCAGCTAGACGGGTGTTTTTCGTGAAAGATTGACGAGGGGGATAGAGATTGGGGTTCAGACAATTATCTGCCATGGAAATAAAGATAAAACAAGGATAGGCTCGCAACGTCTCTTCTGTGGGAGAGAGGTTGCAGAGTAGAGAAAAAGGCGTCCCCCACTAAGCCACGAAGTCTATTTTGTACTCTGTCAAGGCTGGATAAACTGTTTTAGCAGCTCCTGCCCAGATATGGTAGCAGTATTCCATCCTTGGACGTACTTGGCTTATATATAGATAGAGAATTGCATTAGTAGTGAGATATCTTCTGGAGTGGTAGAAGGACCCCACCATCTTTCAAACGACCTTGGCAACAAACTTGATGTACGTGTTCCATTTCAGATCAGGAGTAAAGGACAAACCCAGAAGCTTGTCAAGACACGTGGCTTCTCCTAGACGAGAGCCATACATTCCAATTGATGCCAGATGGGGATCAGAGCGTTGATGATGTAAAGATAGGAGTTTGGTTTTAGATGCATTAAAGGTAACCAGTTGTTCGAGATCAGAGGAGAGAGAATCAGAGAGAACTTTGTCATTTACAGCCTTTGATGTGTTGCCATAGATGGTCGTGTCATCAGCATAGATGTCAACGAATGATTTAAGTATGTGTTTCGGGAGGTCATTTATGTAGATCAGGAAGAGATTGGGGCCCAGGATTGATCCTTGAGGGACTCCAGCATTAATACTGCAGGCCTCTGATTTTTGTCCATCGACCACTACTCTTATGAGCCCATCGGAGAGAAATGATTTAATGATTGAGAAAACATTTCCAGTTATACCGTAGCTGGAAATCTTGTGAATTAGGCCTTTATGCCATACCTTGTCGAAGGCCTTTGATATGTCAAGAGTAATTGCCCTAGAAAGGAAGCCTTTTTCAAGAGAGTCACTAATGCTGTGAGATATAACCGTTAGCACATCTGCGGTAGATCTTGCAAAATGGAAACCATAGCGTGTGTCATTAAGAAGATTGTTTCTGCTGAGGTGGTTTACTATTTCTCTGTTTAATATGGAATCCAGCAACTTACTCATAACAGACAGGATACTAATTAGTATGTACTGTGAGTGAGATGACTTATCACCTGAATTCTTGAATACAGGGCATACTGATTATGTTTTCCAGGGAGTCGGAAAGCACTTCTCCTTAAGGAAACGCTTAAACAGTTTCGTAAGTATGGGAGCAAGTTCTGGTTGAAGCTTTTTTATCACTAGAATTGGGATTCAGTCAGGGGCAGTTGCTTTAATGGAATCAAGGTTCTTGATAAGCTTGGCGACCTCATGCACAGATATCTGTATGTTATTTGCGTGTTCTGTGTTATAGGAGGAAATATGGGGAGTTGATTGCTCGCATAGGGTAGAATTTGCTGCAAAGTTATTGGCAAATAGTTTGGCATTGTCTGATGCTTACGAGATGACCTCTGGTCCATTGATAATGGTTGGGATAGAACGCACACTTCTGTTCAGTATCCTATTTGTTATTAGCCAAAAACTGGTGGAACCAAACAGCTGATCAGCTACTTTGGATTTAACAGACTGGGCATATAGCTCTCTTGCATTTTTTATTACTCTTTTACAGTGTTGGCTGGGGTTCCTGAAAGCAGCTTTAGTCTCAGTGCATCTATTACGTTGGTAGTTATGGAAAAAGTGATTTTTGTGCGCGATAGCAGCAGCACATTCTGGGGAGAACCATGGCTGGCTGTTAGGTTTTTGTTGGAATTTTTTAGATGGTATGAATTGATCTATGCCTACAATTAACCATTCGGTCAGATCTGATACTATAGAGGGCACTTCCTTTTTAAACATGGAGTGCAGAGGTAAATAAGATTTGAATGTGCGGAAGCTGTCCCACTCAGCCATAGAGTGTCGGTATACAGTACGGTGGAGGGGTATGTCTAAGGATTTCATTTTTATCTTAACTGATACGATGGATTGGTCGGAGGATCCTAGAGGAGAATGAACGGAACATGAACTTAGTTCAGGGGAAGTTGAGAGAAAAAAGGTCTAGGAGGCGTGCATATTGACCAGTTGTATCGGGCACACGGGTGGGTTCGCGAACAATCTGAGTGAGGTCATAAGTAATCGCAAAATCATGGTAAAACCTCCCCTCGTCGTCTGTCTTATTTGTGGATGTTAGCCGAGGAATGTGCAGACAGGATGTGGTCTGTTTTCTCAGATATACTCTTAAAGATAGTAACTCCGCTGTTGTGGGGCCGATATAGTACAAATATGAATGCAGTGGTGTAAGCAGGTGCAACCCGGAAGCACATATAGGGTAAATTAGGATCTTCTCTAGTGATATACCTGCCACACGGGAAGCCATCTTAAATGTAGGCACATATTCCATGCCCATGGCGATCTTGGGGGTCAGATTTAGCTGTTAAGTTAGTGTATCCGTTAATTATGAACTCATCTAAGGAACTGGGCGGTCCTATTCCAGTTTCACTTAGAAAGAATATGCCCGATTCCGTCTCCTGTTATTGTGTTTCACCATCTGGAAGGTTGGAACGTAGACCCCAGATGTTGGAGAAGGAGAACTGGTAGTAGGGGTCTACGTTGGAAGATGGGGTTCTAAGTTTATTCGAGTTTTTTTTTTCTGGAGATAATTCATGTTGAGGTTTTAGGATTTGTGGAACATGTCCGCATACTTGGTTAGAGCAGTAAAGAGAGGGAAAGTAACAGAGAAAAAGACAGGAGTTTTTTTTTGTAGCACATTAAAAGGTAAAGCCGTAAAAATAACCCACTAGTATGGCATTGAGAGGCCCCACCAGATATTAGTGCATGGTCCGGAATCCATTCAACAAATGGCAATATAACAATCCCAGTACGTTGCGCCTGCTGATAGGACAGCACTTTAGTGCTCAATCATAGGTTCGGGTCCCTGACTACCAGGCGGATAACGTCAGCCCAAACAAAACGTTTACCCCCAGCACCCTTACTAGTGACATGTGCACAAGGATAGACATAGAGATAGAAAATTTCCGACATCTCAGACTACTGTTCACCAAGTACTACCGACCTTTAAAGCAGTGTTTTCTTCACCCTTTGTCAGAAAAATCGCTCATATGAATGAGGACTGAGGGACGAAAAGAGAAGCGAGAGTTACTGGAGCTGCCGATAACACATCCACTGTATTGTCTACTCTCCATTAAAACAGGGGGGATGGGTACTAGTGACTTATTAATAATATCTAAGTAGTAAAGGCCGGTGCAAAATAATCAATTCAGGACACTTTTGATGATAATCTCCCCTCCCATATTTATGGGTGGAAGGTTTTTTTTTTTCAATTTGTAAAGTCGGCGTCATATTAATTTACATTTGAGTTTAGATAATTATTCAAGGTTTTAATTTAGGAGGTTCGTTTTCGTAGGTAACTTTTCCTTTGCTAATGTCACTGTATTATATTTTGAATAGAATTGAAAATAAGACTTACTATATGAGATGGTTCGATTGGCTAGCTAGGAAGCAATCATTTTCAATATAAGCAAGCTTGCAGTAATATTATATATTTAGTATATTACTTAAATAAAGTCCTAACTTATCCATTGTAATAGAGAAAATAATTCCCGGCATTTTGTTTATTTATCGCTAGTTTACTTTGTAGCATTGTCGAGCAGTATTTTGCCTGTTTCAATTGTAGTCGCGAAGAGGGGGGTTGAGGAATAAGACAGGAAAAGTACAGACAAGTAAATACATATACATGAATAAAACAGAAACAACAAGTTTAAACAAGGTAACATGAAAAACATTTGTAAGGATGAATTTTAAAAATGATTAACGTCTGTGTGCCATAATGGTTCGGCGTTGCCAACTGGCATATTGTCGTGTCTTTCTAGAACATGAGAAGATTTCTATTACCGGATAACTTGTGCACGTGTGCCTATCTATTTATAGATTAAAAGTCGTTACGTTCAGATGTGTAAATATTAAATTTACATTTTTTTTTAAAATAAAGTCCTAACTTTTTGCCTGTTTCAATTGTAGTCGCGAATGGGGGGCTGAGGAATAAGACAGGAAAAGTAGAGACAAGTAAATACATATACATGAATAAAACAAGAAAAACAAGTTTAAACAAGGTAACATGAAAATATTTGTTAGGATGAATTTTAAAAATACTTAACGCCTGTTTGCCATAATGGTTCGGCGTCGTTTGCTAACTGGCATATTGTGGTGTCTTTCTAGAACGTAAGATGATTTCTATTTCCGGATAACTTGTGCACGCGTGCCTATCTATTTATAAAATAAAAGTCGTTATCCTCATCTTTCTTAGTTATGTCACGGCGTTTCGGTCAACTATTCCTCTGCCTTTCGTCAGGTGATGACTGCAACGGGATAGGAACTCTGAATCTCCTCTCTGCATCCACTGCAATCACTGCATTCCGTAATCGTTATCGTCTTATCACGTTTTGTCCAAGTAAGCCTCTGACCGGCTTTTGGTAGTATTTAAACCGCTATCTTTAGACAATTCTGACCTGGAACCGTAGAGATTCAACGTTTCTATCAACTGTGCCACGGGCACCGAAGGCGATAAAGGTTGTATTTTTTGGTCTTATAAATTCATGTTTATTTATTATCTGATCTTCCATGGTCGGGTCCGTACCGAATGGTATATATATATATATATATATATATATATATATATATATATATATATATATATATATATATATATATATATATATTGAATTGAAATTCATTATTGAGATGATTATTATTAATTAATCCAAATAAATTAACAAATTAGTAATATAAGTAGTAAACACATAAACTCAACCTATGCATTATTTGAGTTGTTAATAAATGTTATAATAAATGTTATAACAGTAAAATATTGTTTGATGAAGACACAAATCACGATAAAACCAGACAAAAAAACTACTAAAACAAATCCTCCTCTCTGTTGGTGCTCGCATTCAGAAATATGTGTGAGCTTAAAAGTAATCTATGTAATGTACAGTCAAATTTTCTAGCAAACTCTACTTATATCTTAAAATTGAGAGAAACTTACATATTTCAATCAATTCATTAATTTTATTATGTATTATTGCATGATACAATACTCCATATCATGTGTGGGATAGATAAACTCACGTCTATACCGCATATATTCGTCTATATTCGTAGTCCACTCCTCTTTACTAGAGAACAAACTCCTGAATCAGATGAACATATGACGTCGACTTGCCTTCAACGCCGCGTTTGTTAGTTATATATTTTAATAAAATGTTATGTGGATTCCTGCTATAGTAATGATGATCAATTGTTACTTTTATATATATACTAGCATTTCAGCCCCGCGTTGCCCGGGTGTTTGCAGGTGTATGCTGAGCAAAAATTAGAAAAGAAACGCTAATTTTCTTTTTTATTTCGATCCCTATTATAACCCCTTACTATTTATTTTTTGGGCTTAAATGAAGTTATTATGTTAGATCCATGTCCAAGGAACCTATATCTAAAATTCCAAATGTTTAGACCCAAAATTATCGGAGGAGTTTGGTAGAGATCTCAAAAGTAAAATCATTGGACTTTGACCCCCTACCAGCCAAATTTCTGGCTGAAAACAGATCACATATATTTTGCGAAATCTCAGTACTCTGTATATAAAATTTTGAGTTTGTAGACTTAAAATTGGCAGAGTTATTGCGAAGGACAATGTACCCAGGCACACCGAGAGACATCCAGTCACGTTCACTTATATATATATATATATATATATATAGAGAGAGAGAGAGAGAGAGAGAAAGAGAGATTTATAACGTTTTTTTATGCGTTAAACAATATATTTAACAATTCCGTATGTAAGAATTAAAAGAACCGGCTTATGTCGAAGCCTTCCAAACGTTATTAGTTATAATTAATAACAATACTAACATTCATCCCATCAACTAAAACAGATTACTTACCGAATTGAAAAAAAAAACAGGTGCTCATTAATAATCACCTTCTTTACTGTATTTTTGATCGACAAATAAAATTTGGAAAATACTAACAAGCATAGTATTACCTAATTATTTCAGTATATTTTAGCAGAACAAAAAGTAACAACATTTTAAGATTGAGGAAAGGCAATTAAATGCATCGTTGATACATATTTCACTGCAGTTGAAAGCAACAGTAGCATTAAATGTATTATTTATTTGATGGAGTTTTGAACCAAAACAAATGTTGTATATGAGTTCAATTTTCTCTATTCTAATGTAACTATCAAAATAATAGAACTAATGCATACATTGGATATACCACAGCAATAAATTGCCGCCGCCTCCCTTTGCATTCAACCAACGCCAGTGAAATATATCAACGTTTACAAAACGATCATAAATGTACTCCATGAAATCTGAGAAAAATCCTGTTTAGCTAACAAATACATTGTTTAGCATTTAATTAATCCCAACAAGTCAACAGTTCTTGAGGTAATTTACATTAAGCCGCAGCACCCACCTGATAGTAAAATCCCATTCGAGACAAGTCCCAACTAATTTAAATTGAAAAGCGTTGCGTGGAATATAAGTGCCTAGCTATACTAGCTTATACTTTTAATATACTTTTTTTGTGATCCGTCACCACTGCCTACATCTTTGGAGAATTTTACCTCTCTACGTATCTACCTTTAATGTTTTGTTCCGATTTACTTTCACCTCACAGATTACACCAATTCCATTTTCAGAGTCGGGTCGATAACGCTCGTGATACTTATACAAATTTTATTAATATCTTCGGTTTTGATTTAAAACAATGTTATACAGAAAATATCGAAGGCTAACACAAAAGTATTAAAGCAAAGCACCACCTTTATTTTCAAATACAATTTGGTGTAATATATATATATATATATATATATATATATATATATATATATATATATATATATATATATATATATATATATATATATATATATATATAACGGCGCGGTGTTGGTTAATAGAAATACTTGTGTGCTGGCCGTTTACTCAGTTGGTAGAGTGCTTGCCTCGCATGCAAGAGGCTCGGGTTTCGAATCCTGAGTTCGGATTGTCTAACTGATGAGCCCAAATGAGGGTCAAACTCGAATCTTGGACTTCCGGTTCGTTGATTGTCATGGCTCTTGTGGGCTGCGACGTTGTTTGGCAGTGGGATTTATTATATACAATCTCTCACATTCTAAAAATCCTATCATAAATGGTTGTCTTGGGTAGCATTGCTGGATGGCATCGTCCTTTTGAGTTAAAACTCCTACTTGTGAGACATCGGCTCGGGGTTATTAGCTGGATGGATGACCGAGTCCCTTGTCAAGACGAAGTAGGTGCAGTTCACAGTCGGATTTCGGCGCGGTTTGCTTTATCTGTGTTCGTTAATAGAAATTATTGTGTGAGGGCGTTTTCTTAGTTGGTAGAGTGCTTGCTTCGCATGCAAGACGCTTGGGTTTCGAATCCTGAGTTCGGATGTGTCTAACTGATGAGCCCAAATGAGGGTGAAACTCGAGTATTGGACTTCCATTTCGTTGCTCTTGTGAGCTGCGACGTTGTTTGACTCTGGAATGTATTATATATATATATATATATATATATATATATATATATATATATATATATTTGTGTATATGTGTGTGAGATATAGAGAGAAAGTTTTACATATTTTTTTAGAGTATGAGACCGTTTGTAAAGACGAGTAAGAACTTGCACCGTTCTTCTTTATACTTTACATATTTATTCTGCATAAGATATAACTTTTGTAACTAATGGTAATAAGTCTACTGCGTTTTGTCCAAGGCACAATTACTGAGTTTTTTTTTTCTAAATTTTAATGCATATACTAAGTTTGTTTTTTTTTAAACTTCTATAACATGTTAAGTTTTCGCATTAAAAATGGCACTTCGCATTTCTTTTAAATGTATCAATTGATAAAAATTGAAATATTAATTGAGGGGCTTAAATATATATATATATATATATATGTATATATATATATATATATATATATATATATATATATATATATATGTTTAGTAATAGCACACCATATATTTATTCTTAGGTACACTTGAGTAAAAAAAAAACAGGAAAAATCAATATACATAACGTGTAATAAGTTTGAAAAATAAAGATCCCTATAACATAAAATAAGTAACTATTTTTATACAACACTCTCACACTATAAATGAAAATGAATTCCCTGTTTTGTATCGTATAGATTATACTTTACTCCTAACATTCACAATTTTTTGAAATGCCACCCCTGCTCTTCTCCCGTTGTATTTTGTCGAACTCAAGAACTTTTCTGTGGAACTCGGGAATATGTTCTTCCTGACTCGGAAATACGCATTTTTTTCGAGCGGAAACCTTTCATAAAATCCACAGTAGTATAATGCTTCATTTTTATCGGCCATCATAGAGCAACATATTTATTAGTTCGCAATTATATTCTTAGTATCGTCCTTACTAATAATTGAACCTTCAACTCATTGAATTGATTTATTTTAACTGGTTTCATATGGAATCATATATCGCGTGTGCTTGCGATACCAGATAACTTTTGCATATTACCTCATATTAATTCATATTAATTTGTATATTACTTCATATTAATTCATATTAACTTTGCATATTACTTCATATTTATTCATATTAACTTGCATATTACTTCATACAAATTCATATTAATTTGCATATTACTTCATATTAATTACTATTAATTTGCATATTACTTCAGACATATTGCTGATTATGATTCAAGGAACTAGAGTACGCTACACAGGAAGAGGAAATATAAAGGTTCTCTTCGAAATTCAGTGCAGATGTTAAAGTTATATATTTACAATCCGAATTGCTCAGAAGAATTGCTGCCTACATGTCAAAAATGCAACCTTGAATAAATAATAAATAATAAATTAAATAAAGAAGTGCAATCACAGCACAAACAATAAAGTATTCAATTTATTGAAAACTGTCTGACAGCAGATAACATTATTTTCAATATATATATATATATCTTTTTAACTTCAGACACTAATATTGTCGTTCCAAATGGATTGTATTAAATCATTAAACTATTCGAACTGTTTGTAAGTTGCTAAAAACATTTAAACACCAAATATGAAATATTCAAATTGAAAACATCTTCAGAAAATCCTCAGTTTGACTCCAAGAACGTGTAAGAATAAATCCAGTGAACACGGAATGTAATTAACTACAACACATCCAGTTTTATCATATTAAAAATAATGTAAACCAGTTCGTATTGATTTAATACTAACTCTTAGTAATTCCAAGTATTTTTACTTGTATATATGTTTTTTATTTACTAAAATAAACACACAGGCTATTTTAATTGGACTCCTTTTTATTTAAATGATTTATCAACACAACTTCCGAAAATCAGTATTTTCCTAAACACCCAAAATAATGCAAAATAATTTTCTTTTCAAGCTATGAAATATGATCCAGGTTCTTACTAATCCGAGAAACACGAAACTATTTAATCATCAGTGACGAAAAACACGCCTATGCCTTCGTGGTAATTTAATGAAATGACGAAATACAAAGTATTATAATACACCGAAGTTTACAAACCACTTGTAATAAGTACAGCATATCACTGTAATGAGTATCATGATACAGAGGATAACAGCAAATAAATTATAAATGATGAGTTGAATGAACTATTTTCTTCAAAGTTAAATTAGCTTCACATTCGTACGCTTAGTTCGCTGATGATTCTAAAAATAAAAGAACACAACGTAATTACACTAATTAGAAAGCGACGGTAAACAGGAAAATGCTCACCTCTGTTGGGAAAGTCGGACGTATTTCTGATCAACCAAGGATTTCTAATTGGTTAGCTCGTAATATTATCGATATCTTTTTAATTTTATATTATACTGGATTCTGTAGGTTTCATTTTACAGGCAAAGCTAGTTTTAAAATGGTCATACTATATAATATATAGCGCGTTAGATTCAAAAAGTAAGCTTGTGTTTACAATCAAATCTCAATCGGAAAAGCCTTGGACTTACTGGACTCAAAAATAAATAAACGTTTAGATATGTACACCCATCATTGCAGGATTGTCTGTTTATTGTTGGGAGAATATTCCCAACTGCTAAGTTGTATTCAGT
The DNA here is from genome assembly GCF_053919585.1 of Euprymna scolopes. NCBI lineage: Eukaryota > Metazoa > Mollusca > Cephalopoda > Sepiida > Sepiolidae > Euprymna > Euprymna scolopes. Next base: position 35,843,883 of record NC_136497.1, read on the forward strand.
TCTTAGTGACCGTTCTCTCGAGACTGAAGATTCAATAATCACTACAGCTGATACGAATAATAGATTATTATACAATACGTACGAATTCTACCATGTCATGCCCCGCGGAGGAGAATCTAATCCTGTAGAATAAACAAAGATTTATTTTCCAAAAGCACTGTCACGTACCGAATTCCACATGGTTCATTTGCAAATGTAAACAGTTAAATCTTCCGAACGTATGCAGAATTAAAACCTTTATGAAAACAGTAATACAGAGAATATAAACAATGAAATAATAGTGATTGTTTAAATTTTCAAATATTTCGATGATAAAATTTTAAAAAATACATTACACAAGTAAATTTCTTTAGCAGTTTAAGATGTAAAAGACGATAATAAGAAAATACTTTACATCCAGTATAAAAGGGGGGGTAAAATGAAAGAATGAGAATGTCATTGAAAAAAATTCTTCAACTTGGATAAGACTTGCTTTAAAACGTCACTTCTCTAAAATTTACTTTAACTATATACATAATAATATAAGATTTACAACAATGGCACAAAACATTTGATTTTATCTATCATTCGATATACTAGATCTGTGCAGTTAAGAGGATTTGTATTTAATCACAAACCATCATTCTTGGAACGACCTCGTGTTTACCGAGCCTGTATAATGAAAGCAGAAGATGTAGAAAAGGAAATACGAGCATAACTTTGTAGGTCACTAATTAGTGCCATTAATTGGCATGTGTACACAATGTGTACCTGTTAAAAGGGACAGATTCTAAATGGTGCGAGTGAAGTTGAGTTTTTGGTTGAACAGCTTGGAACGAGAACGCACAGCGGAAGATATCGAATTCTCTAGAATGTATTGCAAGTTCAGGAAAGAAAGAAAAATACTTTCGCCCGTTGTATCGACAATAGGACGCTTTGATACTGCCATTATTGTTCGTATTGTTCCCTATCCATTTTATGAGCTATCCGAACCTTTTAGTTTATTTTGGTTTCAAATGACTTTGATAAGCTGTTACTTACAAAAATGGGCGGATACGACAATCATTTAATACCGAAATTTGGGCTAGCAACAGTCATTCAGTTAATATTAATCAGAGGGGCATATGCAATGTACCAGCAACTCTAGGATTACCTTCATTGGGAAGAAATGAAGCATTCGGTACGGACCCTTTTGTTGCATGGCAACAGTTAACTGTCTGGTGACTGCTTCTCAACGAAACGAGGGACGTTTCTTTACCCATTTACAGACGTTCTCAGCACCGTTTACTGGTGTCAACAATCAAATGTAACACTCTTCCTTTTTAGTGGGCTTATCTGAAGATATGAGTAGACTTTTGCGAGCGTCGTCACGTTTGACAGATTAAAAACGTGCAGATTATTGGCCCGAACGCGAAACATGCTTAAGGAGCCAACACCAATTATAGAAGCCGGTCCTAGCCGTGCAGAACCTAAACAGATTAGTGAAAATGCGGATTCTCTCCCAACTAACGCTAAACGTTAAAAGTGGTACGAAGAATGTTTATCCACGAGCAAACGGTTCACTACAATGATATCGCTGTGATGAGTAAGGTCACAAATCCGACAACTGTTCTGGAAACGAAGTCGGGGACAAGGTACTGTCGCTACCCTTACCTCTTGCTAAATAATGAACTCAGCATCAAAATTAATAATGTGCAAGGTTCAGCATTTGTAGACACGGTAGTTAGCGCAAAGCTCTGTAAGGCATGGAGGTCGTGGCCTTTAATAGCTTATCCCAGGTAGGTTGTGGTATAGGGACTGTCACACTCTGCACCGAGAAAGAAAACACAGCTGAAGTTCTCGTCCTGGTGATGCAAGAAAACCCTTGAAATCGAGACAATAAGAACTATAGGTAGTGTCATGATAACAGCAGCCGGAAGTATAACGCTTGCTACAGGAAAAGAACTATTTGCAGCTATTTCAATTGAGGAAAATGACATATCTGCCACCTTTGACAACAAAGAAAACGCCTGAACTGTGAGGTGGAAAAGGACCATGATGGATTCACCAAATCTATTATGCAATACAATTCCAATATATACAGTTTTTTAAAAGAATCAGACTGCATATGAAGAAGATATTTTTTATTACATTTTCACCCCAAACAAGGCACATTTCCTCTTTGGTGTAGGGGCTACTATCAGGGGCAACAACTACTGGGGTACTATGTAGGGATTTGAGCAAGAAGATGACGGTTCACGTTGCACTTGAATTTCTGCATGTCAGTTGAGTTGGGGAAGCAGGGACCTGGAATGGAATTCCAGAGTCTAGTGGTTCTGACGAAGAAACTACTGGAGTAGAAAGACCTTTTACATCTAGGGATCTCTACTGTTTGGGGGTGGGATTTAGCTGCCTGTCGGGTGTGTCGAGGGGATTAACGTCGTAGGGGCACAAGTGTCTGCAGTTCGCCAGACCATTCAACATTTAAATACTTGTAGAACAGGCAGAGGGATGAAACATTTCGTTGATGGGATAGGGGCTGAGGCTTAGATGCCAGTTCAGGGTCTAGTAGATTTGCGACTCTCTTTTGAACCTTGTCTAGGAGCGAGAGACTAGTGACGGATGTACCAGCATCAATGTGACAGCAACACTCCATATATGGGCGAATGGTACAGCAATACTCCATACATGGGCGAATAGAGGAACATGATACTTTCGCGTGTTAGTAGTTTTCTAGCACGGTATAGAGAGTCTTCCTTCTTCGCAGCGGTCCTGGCAATGCTTTCAATGTAATTGTTCCAACCCATGTTTCCTGTGAACATTAGACCAAGAAGTTTGAAAGATGTACTCTTAGATAAAGAGTCACTGGCAATTGCTATTGGTGGCAGAGAACGTTTCTTGTAATAATTGAAGGACAGCAGTTTAGTCTTGGCAGCATTGAATGTGCCCATCAATGTTTGTCCCCATTCCACTACAGATTGGAGGGCATCTTCTAGTGTGTTTGCCATTTCTTTAGATATGTGTTCATTTGTTTTCCTGCCGTGCTTATTATAAAAAGTGATGTAATCAGCATATCTACCCATCTCAGAGCCAATTTTGTCGGGGAGTTCATTGATGAATATTAGGAATAATAGAGGTCCAAGGATAGACTCCTGAGTCACTCCCACATTTATATCATATTGTTTAATGTACGAATGTCAAGGACAGTCTAGATTGTTCTCTTATTTAAGAAGGATTTTATTATGTAAAGTATTCTGCCAGTGATATCGTATGATCTAATTTTTCTGAGGAGATTCTCATGCCATACCCTCTAAAAATCCTTAGATATATCTAAAGCTACCGCTCTGCCCTCGCCCACTTAGTCCAGAAAATGGTTCAGAGATTACAGTGAGGAAATCTGCTGTGGAACGGACTTGTCTAAATCCATATTGTTGGTCAGTCAGAAGTGTAGCATCTGTAAGGTGATCGACTAGAGTATGGTTAATTATGGTCTCAATTATTTTTGCGAAAATGGGAGGAGGCTAATGTAGCGATAATTTGATAGGTCAGTTCTTTCGCCAGAATTCATGAATACTGGTACAACAGGAGCAGTTTTCCAACAGCCCGGAAATCAAGATTAATTAAGGCATATGTTGTAGAGTTTGGAGAGAACTGGAGCTAATTCGGCTGAGCATTTTTTAATAGCACAGCTGGGATGAGATGGCATGCATATGCTGTTGAAGTGTCAAGGAATTTATGATAGCATGCACCTGAGCAGGGGTGATTTTTTTATTGTCTAGCGTGGCGTCTGCATGCAATGGAAAGTCAGGTAGGGGTGGTTTGAAAGATCCAGTGTGGAATTCGAGGCACACCGACTGGCAAGCATGTTAGCCTTCTCGGTTGCTGAGCAAACAGCCTCGTGATTGTTGTTTAGTGGGGGAATTGTTGATTGCCCATTATTTACTAAACTGTTATAGATTTTCGAGAAGTCCTGAGTTCCTAAATAAATTCTCTCTTTTCTGTCTCTATTTCTTTGTTAACGTTACTTCTAGCTTCTTTATTCTCCTGTCTGTTTCGACTGGACTTATATCGGTTAAATCTGCGGTATGCATATTGCTTTTGAGCAATGGCAATGACGCAAGTAGGAGTAAACCATTTGGGAGAGTGAGGCTAGCTATAAAATTTCTGCATGGAAACATGTGCTTCAATTGCCGTTTTGAAGCATTACTGGTCTCATTTGCCCACTGTTCAGCAGAAAGTGAAAGAATTATTCTCCATGGGGCGTCTCTGATAAGATCTCTGATGGCTTCCCAGTCAGCCTTTTTATAATATCTCGTTTTTTTTTTTTAGCACTGGCTCTTCAGTTTTGGGTCTAGAATTTAGGGCGATTCCGACCATTATCACTGCATGATCAGCGTTCCCGAGTGGGTTGCTGGCATTTTTTATACAATCATCGTTAACTTTGGTCAGAAACAGACCTGGAAGCGATCTATGTTGTTCTTGCTGGTAAGGGAAACGGGTTGTAAACGTTACCATATGTGATAGGGAGTGAGATATAGAGAAGCAAATTGATGTGTTGCCCGCTGCATCTGTGTAAGTAGAGAATCCAAGCCAGTTTTTGTGATGGGCATTAAATCACCAAATAAATGTACTTGTACGCTAGTGTCAAGGTAGAGTGCTGCGTCTATGTTGCCAGTGATTTTGTTTATCATGTTGCAGTCCTGGGTCGAGGGAGAGCGGTAGAGAAAATAAAAGTAGCTAATGCTATGTTGCGTGTTTAGTCTAAAGCACATAAAGGCTTGATCGTCCTATTCTAGGTTTGTTTCTTTAGTCAAGGGGAGGATGTTACGAATGTAGACTCCAAGTCCGTGCATATGTCTGTCAGAGTTTTTACAGCGGTGTGGGATATAGCCAAGCATGTTAAAGTAGTTAGAGGGGATAGAGACGTGTAGGTTAGTCTCACTTAGTGCTAAGATATCCGGGGGGTATGTTAGGAGAAATGCTTCAACATCAGCTAAATTAGTTCTAAGCCCATGGATATTTGTTAATACAAGCCGCAATGGAGGAGGCAAGTTGTATTTGTTTTATCCTAAGCCTGGTTTAAGCTTATTTTTTTATTGTACTGTCGTCATGTTTTTAAAGAGTTTCAGTTAGGTAGGGGGCTGAACAAGATGTTGTGCAGAGTATCAGACATGTAACACAAGTAGACCATAAGCTGACGTTTCTTCAACTAGCACTGTGGCATAATTAAACCCCATCGGGGATGAGTGCAGAGTCCCTTTACTGGCACTACAAACATCCCGATATTATACAATTGTTGATGGAGCAGCCGTTCTAAGCGCTACCAAAAATGTAGTGTCTCTGTACTACCAGTCGGAAACAGCAGCTACGAACTGTCAATCCGGTACTCGCAACCTACCAGAAGAAGGTCAACTCAATCTAAGTGCACAGCCATATATAGTACTGAAACACTCCCAAGTGCCCAGTTTTGAGGGGGAATGGCTCGGGGTGGTGAAGACGGCGTTCATTGCCCTAGACAAGAAACAACATATACCACGGAGTGTTTCCCCAAAACTCTGTCATAGCTTCTCTGTGCCTGACTAAATAGGCAAAAATAAATATGGAATCCGGGAGATAGACCGACCCTATCTATATTTAGATTGATAAATGTTTCTAACACCATATCCACAGATACGTCTAGGACCACCAAAAGCAATCATTCCGCTCATGGCCATTGAACAACCCATGACCCGTGATAGATTATCAATAATTTAATCAGCATATTGATGCCTTTTCTGGGAATGCACAGGTGTGCAATGCTAAACTTTTAGATTAGCGTCAAAAAGGGAGTTATTTAACAGTGATGGATTTGAAGAGAGCCTACCCCAAAATATATGTTCGTTAGTCAGTGGCCAGTTCAGACAGTAAAAAAAAAACAAGGGGGAAAACATACTTTGTGAAGCGCTTAGGTCTTGACCTATACGTAGCACCTTTTATACTGAAAGCTATAATTAAACTGTTTTGATGCAGTATGAGACCACAGTGAAAGATAATTCAGGTTATATTGATCACATCCACGTTAATGAAGATATGACTGCATATACGGTTCAAATGAAACTGTAATCTTTCGGTTTAATAAGCAAGGATTCTAAGTGCTTAAACAATGCAGTGCTCCTATTGGGCATTGAGGCGCAGAAGGAATGTAATGCTTTACGATATAAGCGATGGTGCCTGATTCAAGATACCTAGTGTGTTAACGCGGCGCATCACATGTTCTATTTACTGTAAGATAGTAGAATATTTACCTGCCTGTGGATGGCTCTTACTTCCAACACATGTACTAAAATGACTACCAACTGCGGTCACTAAATAATGGGACGACATATTCGATGTGAAGAGTTGCAAACTGGGACATACATTGCATGGATACTATGTAGAGACAAGCAACAATATATCTGGTTACATTACAATTGAAATGCCAGTAAAGGCAATTAAAAATTCTAGAAATAGAATTAGAGTTTGAGGTTTTTTGGCATTGGGGGACTCTTCATTGTGAGAGTGGTATTTTGCTGCTTGTCGGATTTGACAAGCGTGTTTACGTCGAGGAAAACATGGGCTTGTAGTTCCTCTGAAAACCTAACATAAAAATACTTGTAAAACAGACAGAAAAATGCAACAGCTGATAGTTTGGCACCAATTAGGTTGGCGACCCCCTTTGTCATGCGTATGGTATACACATCCAGAGATTACAGATGATATCTGAAGGAGAACGGGCTTGCGTTAATTCATATTCTTAGTCGGACAGAAATGTAGTCATTGCATGATTGTTGAATAAAGTTTGATTAATTATGATCATTTAATTTATTATGGCAAACAGAGACAGGAGGTTAATTAAGCGACGATTTAATTGGGTAGTTTTTTGGCGAGTATTTGTGAAAAATGAAAACACAGAATCAGTTTTCCAGCAGTCAGGAAAGCAGAATGCACAATGCATTGGTTGAAAGGTTTAGAAAACACTAAGGCAGAATCAGTGAAACTTACTTTTCTTGCGCAGCTGGGATGAAATCAGATCTACATTATTTGCAGGTTCCTAGTTTATTAATGAGATCCTGTATTGGGTAGGAGTGATTTACAAACCATCTAGTGTGGTTTCTGGCCACAAATAGAAATATGGTAGGGAGTAGTGGTGTGCTGTGCTCAATGTACAGTTTGAGGGGCACTGACGGGCATGCAGGTTAGCTTTCTTGGATGGCGTGGAAACAAACTCATGAGTGTTAGATTATGGAGGAATTATTGATTGCTCATCATTTATTATAATATTATAGAATGTATACAAAATATTCCTCATTTCTGCATTTCAATGTGTTTTCCGGTGGTTTCTGTCTTACAATTACTTCTTGTTTCTAAAAACCATTGCCTGTTTGTATTGGACTGATGTCAGATAAGTATTGCAGGGATATCTATATATGCATCTCTCTCAGTATCTTTCTCTTTATCTTTCTCTCTCTGTGTATATATATGTATATATATATATATATATATATATGTGCGTGTGTTGGTGTGTGTGTGTCTGTTCGTGTGTTTGCGTGTGTTCGTGTGTGTGTGTGTGTATGTGTTTCAATTAAAAGTCATCTATAGACAGGGAGAACCTTAGAGGAATAAAAGACCAATCAAATTAGGTATTAGTTTTTTAAACAGTTACATTCAATTTAGCCTAAATTTTCAGTTTTTGAAAAAAAAGTGCGGACTTTTTTGCCGGCACTGTATATACATACTCATACTTACCTTTGAGGGGAAGGACCTTTCTGAAACTACATTGAATTAATACCCTTTATATTGTATTCTTTGTTTTGAATAAAATATTTAAAATTTGATTTTATAATACCTATTTTCTACTAATAATAACCTACACTTTTCTATAATTACCCTCATGAAGCCTACCTAAAACTGGTAACTAAGAGCAGAGCACTATCAGCCATATTTTACTGATACTATGTTTATATATATATACCACATTCTATAATACACACACACACTCACCCGCGTACGCGCGCACACACACACACACACATATATATATATATATATATATATATATATACATATATATATATATAATGCTAGACAGAGATAGATAGATATATATATCGGTTGATAGGTAGAAAGATAGATGGTATATTTTCAACTGTAGATTGTACATATGCCCTTTTCAATTACTATCTACAATTTGAAAGTAGCATATAAAAATCAGTTAACAAAATACAAACAAATCATTATTGAATTATTATCAATATTTATTTATTTATAAACAATTTTTACCAATATTTATTTATTTATACATTTATATGTATAATTTCTGCATTGAAAGGCTTCGAAAACATTTTATCGGTAAAACAACGCTTTATGCAAACCAGCACATGCTTCTTATACATCTAATATTAATGGATATTAATATACATTAAAAGAAAAATACTAATTTGACGATGCATTAATATTTGGATATATTTTCTATTATGATAAACAAGAACAATAATATTTAGGAAAATATTGTGCCATGTTAATATTTTAAGTGATTTTGTCATGTAAGTGTAAAACCTGCATTGCATTGCATGCAAATTCATGCAACATGTTTCTCGACATTGACAGCGAAAAACTCTTCGGAAATGAATTTTCTTTTTAATTTTCATTTTCTTCTGCAGTTATTTTTATTTGTCACCGAAATAAACTTGGGGGTAATTAAATCCTTATTTGGGAACTGGTTATCAGTTAAGCGCAATGAAAACGGGCGTGAAAACAATTTAGCACGGTCATAATCTTACGCCTTCGTTCTCTTGAAAGTCAAAAGACGCCATATTTTCTTTTTACTTTTTAATATTCGTGATTTTTTTCTTTGCTTTAACATTTTGAAGAATTTACGCGGTTTTCAATTGAACCGAGTAATCAGAAAACGCTAGATTAGATAGTAAACGTCACCTCTTGATAACGTTGGTGTGAATTCTACCTGGAAGAGAAATGGAAAAAAAACGTTCTTATGAAAATAGCATGTTGATGAAAAAATAATTTTAAAAGGGTTCGTCCTGTACTAATGTAACCCAAAATATATCAAAACCGTTTAAATGGTAAAATACATTATATATATATATATATATATATATATATATATATATATATATGTATATATATATATATATATACATATACATATATATATACATTATATATATATACATATATATATATATATATATATATTATTTATGTATATATTTTCAGTATTTATTCAACAGTGCTCTCTACGTAAGTAGATGTATCCAGTAAGTTAAGAAAATGTGCATGGCAGTTAAGATCAATCTCTGAGTTTCATTCCCGTGGGAATTGAAGAACAATTATATTTGATGAATGTTGCTACGTGTTTTTTTTTTTAATTTTTACGTTGTACTTTGTTTGCTTTTTAAAAATATAAGTTTTTCCTAATTAATGCATCTCTGTATCCTAGCCAATAATGCGCGCGTTTATTATACAATATACTTAAACTCTAATAATTATTTTTTCTGTGCCTTTTTAGCGGGGACTTTTTCACTTATATTTTATTGTATACCAGTGTATTTGTTTATGTATTTGTTGTAATTATTACTATAATTATCATTATAATTATTATTGCTTTAGGTACTATCGGTTATTCATGTTTTTATCTTTAATAATTCTAAGTAAATTTTATTTCGTGTATACACATGTTTGCTATTTAGCTCAAAAAGTGCAATACATTTCGAGGTTATTTAACATTATGAATAGCTAATTTTACATTCAAATATAGTGTAAATAAGACATTTAATTTTCACATATGCCGGCCTTTAAAATGCATAACGGCTATTTTCCAATTTTCTGGAGCCTCGAGTGATATTTCGTTAATAGCGTTTTCTTCAGCATTTTCGTTTTTAATGCACTTCTGTAGTTGTGAACACAAAAAACAAAAATATAATTACTAGATGTAGTAATGACATAAACTGTAATAGAAATAGAGAAAAATACTAACGGTGAACAAATGTTTACTTTAAAAACCTTATCTTTAATCATTTTATACCAGATTACAATATTTTTAAAATAAATCTCGAATAAGAACTATTACGTAAGTCTTACTTTCCTGCAATAGAAGACGACCACAGAATCACATAAAATAACGGAAAGCCCTCCTTGAAAACAAGTAAGAGACTACTACTTGAAGTTCAAGATAAGTGAACGACCACCAAAAGGAGAGCAGAAAATACGTCAGCGCAATATGAATTTTAGGAGACTCAAGGAGATTAGATTTGAATAAGAATAAACTGTCCCAAACGTTAAAGAAAATCATAATTGATAAAACCAATGCACTCGTCTAACTTATAAAACTCACTATGTCTGTCTGTCTATCTATATGTATCCATATTTTATAACTATCTCTCAAGAACCTACATGCCGCAGAGAGGCACTAGTATATTACTTCTCAAATTTATGCTTTAGGTCATTTAATTTCATGTATTATATGTTTTTTTATAATGTTCATTTAAGTTGTAATCGTTTCGTTAGATATCTTTTGCTGGGTATTCATTTCTCAAATAAAAACGGTTCTCGCACAGAATGTGTTCGCAACCAATTAACAAATTATATTTATTTTAATAATTATATGTTTCAATTTATATTTATTTTAATAATTATATGTTTGAAGTAAATTTTAATGAATTTACATTTAAGATACTGTAAAATCCGTTTAAATTCGGGGGCAGAGTACATAAACATTGTGTTCGTAAGTATAAATTTAGTTATAGTATAAATAAAAACGTATACATATTTTTGATAGTAGTGAGAATTTTGGGCATTAAAACGTGCGATTGTCATTGATAACATACCAACACACGCACACACACGCGCACACACACGCACAGACACCCACACACACAGATATATATATATATATATATATATATATATATATATATATATAACTACTTCATTTATTCACATAAATTTAATATACGACAGTATAGATTTATGCGTAAACTTTAAGTATTTACTTCAAAAGTGTTCAATACGTAGGTAGAGCTAGTTAGTAATTTATAAAATATATATGGCGATTAAGCTACACTGAATATTAAAAAAAAAGGAGAACGTCTACCTAAAACCACTAACCTAGTTCTAAAACAGATCCTTTGTTTGATAAAATGCATGCCCATTGGCTGATAGGAAGGGGCGCGGTGGATACTAGAAAGCTGATTGGCCAACTAGAAATTCTCAACATATATAAAAACAAGAAGCAACCACAGAATCCGCGCATAAGCCTGGCAAATCCTATAGTTGGATGAAACGCAGTGTAGCTTAATCGCCATATATATTTTATAAATTAATATATATATATATATAAATATATATATATATATATATATATACATTTTTTACTAAGGCGTAGTAATCGTTCATGGTGGAAATCTGGTATTATTAGATTATTTACGAATGGTGGTGGAAATTTGGTATTATTAGATTATTTACGAGTATGGTACGAAAAGAACTTTTTTATGTTGGACTTGAATACGACAATATTGTATTCAGACCAGCGTAACTTTTCCTCAGGAGATCAAGACTTTGAAAGCATCTGTGCGCATATATATGTGTTTAAGTTTAGGCACCAAGAGAATGGGGGAATGTATTGATCATGATTTTTGCTAAACGAGTGTTTTTTATTTGTGAAAGACTGGCAAGGAGGCATCAGATTTGAGCTCAATCGAACAATTACCCTAAAAATAATGAAACAGCAGAGACAAGCTCGCAGCCTCTTTTCTGAAGAAAAAAGGTGCAATGAAGTAGTATAGGGACTCCCCTACTAATTTATGAATTCGGGTTTGAAATCTGTCATGGCAGAATATGATTTTCAAGCAATTCCTACCAAGATGTGGCAGCAGTGCTATATCCTTAGACGCATATGGCTTTTATACAGCTACATAATTGCATAGATAGATCGGTAAAACTATCGAATCATATATACAGCAACCTTGGTAACGGATTTGATTATGCTCCAAGAAGATAAATGATAGACCAAGAAATTTGTTAAAACATGGAGCTTCCTCAAGTCGAGAGATATTCATTTCAATAGAGAGATAAATGTTGGTCAGAATGTTTGTAATAAAACAAGAGTTGCTTGGTTTTCAATGTATTACATTTATCCAGATTACTTTATACACATTGGCCTTATGTGCCTACGATCGAGCGAGAGAGCAGTAAAACGGGTCTGACTTTTTTTGTTGCTATTACACGTTTAACAAATGTTATAGTTACTTACTCATAACGCATAAGATACTGATTGACCACACGGAGAGAAAGATGACTGATCTCTTCAATTTATAAAAAAACGAGAGAGATGACTGATCGTTCAATTTTGAAAAAAAAAACGAGGAAGACTCATGAGGTTTTATAAAGTGTTGGCAAGTATTTTTCATTAAGATTACGTTTACACAGCTTTGTAAGTGCGTGGCCTAGTTGTTGCTGTAGCTTTTTGAGCACTATAAATGAAATGACATCGTGGCCAGTTGGAATCAATTGGAAGAGAATGAAATCCTATTCGCTAAAATCTTTTATACCCTACCCAATTGAAAATAATATCACATCATCCAAAAAGATAATCTTCTCTCTGATAAACAATATGAATCTAATCAATTTTGTTTTACTGCAGATATTTAACATCAATCTCTGAACGCATATACATGCAATGGATAAGTAGGGGAAGCCAGGGATGTAGCTTTTGATATATCTAAGGCCTTTCATAAAGTCTTATCCGAAAGACTGCTAATAAAAAAATAACTCATACAGTGTAACTGGATAGCTACTTCATATACATAGATCCTTCTTGGAAATGAGGGTCATACCAGTTGTCATCGGTTGAGGTTTAGGCAAACAGCATCACATTAATGCGACGGATGGCTAAGGAGTATATCCTAAGACCACTATTATTTCTGATATTCATTAATGACTACGCTGATTATGTTGGGTCTGAGATTAGTATTGTTTCTGATGATAAACAGCTTTATAATATACCGGAAACGATGAAAATGTGCACACTAATCTAGGACAGCGCGGAATCCTATTAAAAAATAACCTCCATGCCATAGTTTAATGCCAGCAAAAACGGATGGCAACATTTTGTACTAGTAAATAAGCTACTTTCCGTTAACCAATTATAAGAAGCCTTTCCAACCACCGTTATTCATGAGAATAGCACACTACCTGAGAATTATTTCTTCAAACACTTTTGCTTAACGTTAAAAAATATGAACTGAGGACATACCGAAGGTTGTTCCAAGGAGGTTGGGCTCCCTCTATCGAATTATACAACTACTCACAACTGAGAGTATCATGTACCTCTATATTTTTATTATCCGAACATGCATAGAGTATTGTTTCCACATCTGGGTTGGCGCCTCTTACTTTAGTTTCTCCCTTTAAGAAAAACGTTTTTATCTAATAGGCCCCGATTTGACAATCACACTCCAACCCTGTTTCATCGAAACAAGCTTACATCCCTGTGCCTGTTACACAAGTATTTTAATGTGCTCTGATTAAGTCATTGCGCTTGTACCCCCGACGTAAATATCCTAGACTAACCCGTTTACCAAAAAAAAATCATACCCTCCATTGTTAAGGTCCCATAATTCAAGAATACTTTTGACTCTAATAGTTTCTGCCAACGAACACCCGTACATTGCATTTTCCTTCTTGTCATCTACTTTCTGTCTGCACTCTTATGCGGCAGGTCAAATGTAACGTAAATGAACAACTTGTCTTTTAGGGCGTATTCCCAATTAGTAGTCCTTTACACCCATGTTGTGATATGCCTTTTTTGGAGGTGGTGAGGAGTATATAAAAAAAGCTTAGCCACATCACGTACATATATTTGTATGTTGCATAGTGTATTTTTATACAGGTGTTATGTGGGGTATAGGTAACCCTAATTGTATAGTTAAAACTTTGCTGCAAAATTCTTGACAAAGACTTCGGCTTTCTCTAGTTCTGATGAGATTAGCTCAGGTCAATTGAATGTGGTTGGTATAGAGGAAACGTTTCCGTTCTAAAAACAGTGTATGATACGCCTAAACTAATGAGAAACAAGCCGCATGGCACCTACTTCGGAGCCGACGGACTAAGCACACAACTCCCTCATGTCTTTATTACTCGTTTACAGTAGTTGCTAACAGGCCTAAAGGCGGGTTATACCTCAGTACATATATTTCGCTGAAAGCAGTTGATATCTAGGTTTATGTACGCAATGGGTGTGGCCCATTCTGAAGAGCATCACGGATGGTTGTAAGAATGTGTCTGAAATTTGTTAAAGAATTGCTCATATTTAGCACTCAGTTAAATATTGTATATATATATATATATATATATATAAATATATATATATATATATATATATATATATATAATGAAAATTACAATTGAATTTACCAAAATGATCCAAGATGGTAAAATTAAAGTAAATTATAAATATTAAAGAATTCATATTTATAAAATTTTCTCAGCCAGATATAAAAGCTCGATGAAACCAAATAGGAAATAGACCTTATAATATGAGCAACAAGTTAATAAAATATGTTAAAACACTTTGAAATAAGTTAAAAACAGATTTAATCTGAAAAGGAAACACTAGAAAAATAGATAGTCATTAATTCGCGGAGTTTCGAAGAAATACTCTCCTTCTCATCAGAGGGCAGGAATCTGATGAGAAGAAGAGTATTTCTTCGAAACTCCGCGGATTAAGGACTATCCATTTATCTAGTGTTTTCTTTTCAGATTAAATATGTTTTTAACTGATTTCCAAGTGTTTTAACATATCTTATTTATTGTTTACTCATATATATATATATATATGTATATATATATATATCTATATACATATACACACATACAAACATATATGTTTGTGTATGTGTGTTTTGTGGGTGATCGTGTGTGTGTGTGTGTGTGCATGAACAGCATATAAGGTCGTACTAGTCATAATTTTATGTGCATATGTATGTATGTTTAGACGAAAAATTTGGCTTGAATAGTTTGCAAAATACCACAAAGTTCAACTCTTTTGAACTTTGACCTGTTGCTATCCATGTTTTTGGGCAAAACCAAATTAAAAGGATTGGCCTGTCTGAATATTATTTATGTAAAATTCCCCATGTTTGTACTAAAAATTGGCTAAGTAATTTGTTAGAGACCTCGGAGTTTAATATTTTTGTATCTTTTACCCGAATGTTGACCCTTTAACAATTATTGTTGTGGATCAAATAAAGTTTAAAAAAAGTTTAACCCAGTCCAAGTAATCCACATAAAATTTTCAAGTGTTTTGATCCAACATTGTTGATGGAGTTAGGTAGAGGTTTCTAAGGTCAAATCGTAGAACTTTTACACCAAATTTCTGGCCGAAAACTAATAAAATGATTTTCCAAAATATCGATACCTGTTATGTCAAATGATGAGTCTTTAGACTGAAATTGGTAGGGTTGTTTGTCAGGGAAATATACACAAACAGAGACACACATAGACATGTTTACTTATATATATATATATATATATATATATATATATATATATATATATATATATATATATATATACACTTTTGCAAAATTAAAGCCAAAAAGTAAGAGTGTAATATTGACTATTTTTCATGAAGAGCACAATTGTTTCGACATCATTCGAACAAATTCCACTTCTATGTTATTCAAATATTTTCAGGAATTTCACTTCTTCTTACGATTAAGAAAAAACGAATAATACATGTCTGAATAGATGTCGATTTTCTTATATACGATATTAAGCAATTAAATGTAGCCTTTGCTAATGTTTATTTTGTTTTATCCTTTTTGATTGCACAGGATATTACGAATCATCCTATTTTCGTATTCTTTTTATACTTATATTTAAAATAATTATTTTCTGTAAATTTCTGTAGTCTGCCGTGTGTTTCTTACATAAAATTATTTATTTAATTTTATACTTCTCAAAGTACTGGAAGATCCCTTTAAATCCTCGATTAAATTGATATACCTCCACTATGTTCAATACAATCTCAGAAAGTTTCGGATTTATTTTTTTCATCTACTGTGCCTTATTAAAATTTCTTAATGCTTTATTTACCTATTCTTAAATCATCAATGCTTTAATGGGCATAACTATTATTTATTATTATCACTGCAGCAAAATCAGAAGTTATACGTGTTCATAATTCAATGTTGTGTCCTTAGTGTTTATTAACTTTTTTTCATCTATTTTTACAGAACAAAAAATATATGGCCAAACTTACTTTCACAATGCTCGTACTAGTTATATTTCGTACATATTTTCAATATTTAATTTACTTCATCGCAGCCGACCCGTACATCTATCTCTAGATTAATCGTAAGGATTTCCTTTCGTTGTGCTGAGGAAGTCACCTTGTTTAGTTTTAGTATCTATAACAGTTATTAAGATTTAAAACTATTTCAATTTCCCCCTATTATGGTTATAATTATTTTATTCGTTCTACGTCAAGTTGGAGATTTACTAAATTATTTATATATTGCATCAGTTAAAATTTTCATCTTAAAGTTATGGTTTCTCCTTATGCTTTATTAATAGTATATTATGTGGGTGTTATTTTATAAATCTATTTTGGCAAGGTTTTAGGTGTGAAAACAAGCATTTTATTTTCCATGGAAAAAAATTTCTATAGCATTCAATTTTTGTTGAAAATTCGTATTTAGAAATTATGTGATGATCTTAAAATAGGAACATATATCTTTTGGATTTACGTAGTTTATAGTTTATAGACTTATCTATTATTGACAATTTTAGTTTTAATACTTTAATTATGCTTAAGCATTGTCCTAATCCAATCACCCTTTGCAGTTCTGTTCTTCTTTTTATTTTTTATATTTTTTTTTGGTTCTATTAGTTTTTTCCATAGGCAAAGCTTCCTTCTTTGAACAGCACGCCTGTGAAAGTTTGCTCCTTTTTTCCTGCTTTCTGACTACAATATGTTTGTATTCAATTCAAACGTGAACCAATTGTTGATGAGCCAGTTTCTTAAATAATCCAATCTACTAAATTTCCACTATCAACGATTACTACGACATGTTTTCCTTTGCAATATGCTCATTTACTCTTATCCTCAAGTTGCATCCCTGTCTTACCCAATGGCTTTACAAGATGTGTAAATTGCATTCACAATTCATGTTTCTCTCCTAGGTTTTTAAATTCTGACATTATTATAGGTTCAGTCATATCATCCCTTTTCGAATAATGAAAACATGTACTTCTGGGACTAAATGCATGCCTAAAACCATATATTAAAACTTGGACTGCATTATGAGCTTTATTGCATTTAGGTAAACATATAAATTATAGTTGTGCACAAACATACATTATACACACACATATACATATATACATATATATATAGATGTGTGTGTGTAACAATAATGCATTTACTATGTCGGTATGCATGTTTGTATTTTTCAACCTGTATCTATTCAGTAAAGACAAGTCGCAGAGTAGCGCTTTACGTCGTATATGATTGCATATTTGTTAAATGTTCTTTAATTGAACTTTACATGGTGAAAATAGTAGGAAGGAGTAAAAATCGGGTACACATAAATAGAAATCAAAACTTGCACATAGTGAGTCAACTAATACACACTATCTGCAATTAGTTATATTACAGATATTATATCTTAGTTACAATAGCCGGTGTAAACGTCAGAGTGCTACAAAGTTTGCTATCGTTTTCGGTTTCAGTTCTGGTCCAAACATATCGTTTTTTTTTTTCTTTTTTACCTTTAAACTCCCGACTATACATTATGTACACTATCATTAATCTATCGATAGAAAATCAGCTAAATAAGAATATAGCCGAAACCTGTATAATTAATTCCATATTGGTTGACTGGTTGTAAAAGAAAACTAAATGATTCTGGTACGGCATCCAAATAGAGGCAGCTACCAATAGCGAATAGCATTAATACGTTTCAGTTAGGATGGTATAAGACCAGAAGTTCCTTTGCACAACTTTTCATCCAAATGGTCAAAGTGAAAGTTTAATTCAGGTTCAGGCCAAAACCAAATATTGTTATTTTTTTCACATTGTATTAAAATTGGGATCCGGGAATTTTGAAATTAGAAGCCCTGCGGTGAGCATTTAAAAAAATGTCCTGCGCAAATTATAGGTTCTAATGAATTCAAAAATTAAATACCACATTTCGATATTCTGTGCGAAAGGGAAAAGGAAAATAGAAATAAGAAAAAGGAAGAAAAAACAAACATAAATTATTGTTAATAGAGGGTATTGGGTGGGTCATCAGCAGTAATTCAGACGGAGAGGCCGTTGCGATAAAGTTTGGTAAATTGAAAGGTATATGAAAAGAAGAAAGGAAAAAGCGACAAAGACGACACATCAGAACAAAGTAATAAAGCAACGACCAAAAGGAAGCAGTGATAGTCATTCATAAGATTATGGCCAGTTTAAATATTTTTAACCAGGGTTATATTCAAATCTTTTTAGCAAATATAATATAAAACCTTTCTATTTATTTATGTTTCTCAATTTCTTTCATAGTGGAAGGATAATATTTATATAATATGTAAGGTACAAACATAAATTATAAGCAGTATTTGTTGTAAAATTATTATTAATAAAAAATACAAATCACTAAGATTTAAGTAACCATTAACCTACTATATATATATATATATATATATATATATATATATATATATATATATATATATATAATTGATAAAATAAACGATGAATAGATTACTGGAGAATATGATAAATATATTAATGGGGTGGTTTAAAAAGTGATTTTATAGTCTAGAATCTATTAAACAATAATCTCGAAAGATCAACTATTTGCCATTAGGGGCTATATAAATTTGAACGTCTGGGGAAATCATTATAGACCATGAACATACTTATAATAAGTTTTTAGTATAATTTGAAGAAGAGGAATTATATACAGAAAATTATTATTAATAATAATAAAGAAATATTAATATCATTTAAATTCTTAATTAACTGGTCTTATCGAACTACAGTCTGATGATAATACGATTCATTTAAGAGGTATTGGCTGGGCTTTTGTGAGCTTGTAATTGCAAACGAAAAATGGATTGTGGAGTTACTAAGAAATATGAAATTTTAGATTTAGAATGAAAAGAATAAGGGGTTTAAAATAGTACTACTTTTAGTGTAATATAATTCAAGAGATAAAATTTGGTATATACGTCGTAAATACGTAAAATGTGGAATATTAAAGAATAATAAAATAAGAGAAAACTAACGGATTAATACAATTAAAAGCAAGTATATTAATGTACATAATAGATTATTTATGAAAAATAGTAAGGTTTAGTACACATAAATATATAATAATGTGTAGGGGGAAATTATTTTTATCTAATACTAAATAATATAAATTATCAATGTTATTTCAAATTGGCTGTATTTGATTGTTTCTTGAGTTTGCATCGAGAAACCAGCTTGTTTTTAGTTTTTATTGCAGGTTTGGTAAAAAAGTAATTATTTTTACTGCTTCGGAGATGCAAGGATTACCGAAGTTGAACCCTGGTGTGTATTATTTAGCTTTTTATACTATACTCCATTTAATTAAATAAGACATCGTCTACATTGTTAGGCTTTAATTAAGGTAGTTGAAGAATTTCCTTTATTATTTTATGTATTTTCAATTTTGAAGGAATGAAAATCGTTTGAGATTTTCAGTTTTATCAAATCATAATTTAAACCAGGCATGTAGATTTTTAGTTTACTTTTATCAATTAAATGCACATTAACGTTAATATCTATATTAGTATTAACAATAGGGTGGTGTTAATCTGAATATGTTTCCGATGACTATTCAGGTCAGTCTGTTGCAGGTTTATAGTGGAACTATTATTATCTGAATAGTTTTTGCCTTACCAGAGACATTTGTTTTTGTTCACCTCCATCCTACGAAATCTCAACCCATATGAAAATTAACAATACTATCCGTCTTTTTTCAAGAATTAATATTCAATTTGAATATCAAATTTCATATCCTTCTTTGCTTTCTATACACATGCCATTTTCTCTGTGTCCCTTTAAGCAATTTAATCTTCAACATTCCTTTATATGTGCTATTTAGCAAAATAATTTCAAAACAATATTAATATTTTGTTAGTAATTTTTCTCTGAGAAAATTTCTTACATTGAAAATACATGTACAGCATAAAAATATGAGACGTTATATTTGAACGGCAGCGTAGCTGTATGATTATTTGTCCAAATATTATTGCTCATTTTAAGAGATACATATCGAAAGCTATATTCTCGTACTCTTTTTTTATTTCGTGTGGGAAAGTCGTAGTGTTAGTGTCATCATTATAAAGAAGAAATATCGACAACAAAAGAAAAGCATGCTGATATAATCAGAGAACGTACAGAATCGCAAAACAGAGAAACTCTTGATTTCCTGAAAATTTATAATAGTGAGGTGAATTAAGGGCAGGCAGTGATTCCTCCCCTATTCAGCGACCAGAAAAGGCGGAACTGATGCCCGACTATTCGCCTTCAACTCAACCAAACACAAACAACTAATTACAAAATTTCCCTATGCGGACTGAAGCAACACTAGGTCATGTAAAATTCACATCTTTTCATGTCCACTACATCATAAAAAACGAAGACCTCCAAGGCGTGTGGGTCTGAACAAATCCCTGCTATAATCATTAGGGAATTCTTAGCTGAGCTAGCCCTAGTACTTTCAAAATCAACTATAAATGTCTTGCTGGATCTTATTTCCCTAATAGCTGGAAATTGACCTCTTTAGTTCCAGAGAACAAAAATTTAGTCAAAGGACTGACCCTCTCAATTATCCTCCTATCAGTACTCTCCCTTTCTTCGGTAAAATTGTTAAGACCTTACTTGATGAATCACTGGTCAACAACCTCGCAAAAGCCAATCTCTCTGACAAACAGTATGGATATAGGCAATACCGTTTTACTGCATGCATTTTAACAGTCATCATTGAACGCATTTACCATGTACTGGATAATACGGGCGAAGCAAGGAGTGTAGCCTTTTATATATCCAAGGCCTTTGGCATGGTCTGACACGAACGGTTGGTAAAGAAAATTAAATCGTACGATATAACTGGACGTATACTACATATAATTAGATCCATCTTAGTCATTATTGGATGCTCATACAAGCAGAAAAAAACATACACGCGGGATTGTATCAAGGTTGGATAATTAGACACTAATTTCCTGATATTAATAAATGACCTCCTTGATAATATTGTGTCCGAGATGAGTATATTTTTTGATTATACAACGTTCTATCATACGCAAGAGAGAAGAACGGATGCACACAAATCGAAGGCAATGACAGAACTGTAAGAAAATAACACTCGCACTTTAGTTAGAAACCCCGGCAAATGGATGGTGACATTTAATTATAAGAAGACGTAGATGCCCCCTTTAATAATTATAAACATCTCTCCAATTACCATAGCAAATACCCCACTATCTGGAAATTATTCCTTCAAACTCCATGGCCTATCGTTCCCTGACAATATGAACTGGAACATATTCATTGAGTACATTGCGAAGATTACTGCAGAGAAGGTAGGGTTCCTCTATCAAGCAAGAAATCTACTCAAACCTGAAGGTATCCTATACCTCTCCAAAGAAACCATTCAACCATGTATGGAGTATTCTTGTCACATTTCGGCTGATGTATCTGCCACTAGCCTTTCGTTCTTTGGTGGCCTCCGAAAAGGGTTTTGAATTAAATAGGTCAAACTTTGTCAATTAAGCTCCAACCCCCGTCTCATCGAAACATGTTGCATTTCTGTGCCTGTTTTCCAAATATTTTACAGGCATCTACTCAGATGAACTTGTAGGACATGGGCCTTGTACATGTATATATCAACGACAACACCGTTTAGTAACAAAATATCACACCTTTTCTGTTGAAGCCCCTAAATACCAGAAAGCATTCTATTCAAATTGTTTTTTTTCTCTCGGCAGCTAGACTTTGGAATCCCCTTCTTGCTATCCGCTTTCCTGGCTGTACGTATATGTAACGTAAACAAACATTGTGTTATTTTTTATTAGGCATGCTCCCCGAAAGTAGTCCTTTACATCCAAGTGAGTAAAAAATAACATACCAGCTTTGTTTATATTTAATTGTTCATGAATTTTATGGTAGTTTTACATGCTTTATTGAAAATGACTACATACAGAAACACAAGTGTTGTATCATGAATCTGAATAATTGTAAATTAACCCAGATGCCCAGCACTCTGTATTTTTAAATCATTGTTGAACAATATTTACCTTTGTAGTGTCCTCTATGTATTCCTTGTTATTAAGGCTACCTCTTACTGTAATCTGCTCTGTATAAATCATGCATTTGAAGGGATGGTGATAGGTTTACTTAAGCTGCTGAAAACAAGGCGTGCAAATGCATTATCGCAGGTGCTTACAATAATGAAATATACATATTTGCATTAGTCATGGAAACACAAGGCAGTGTAAACAGCTATGACGTAGATATGTCTTCAAGCCTGCAGTTCTTAGGAGAAAACAACTGAAATTAGAAAATGTCCTACAATGAGCTACAAAACAGCAAATTGATCGAAACCGCGTGACTTATGCGTCAGACGTGTTGCAACTAAATAATCATGGCATAAAAAGCCAATTATAAGGTAAATATACCACAAGCATATTTATAAAAACTGTTATATGACTGGCGAGTGAGCGGTTGCCCAGAATACATTGTTTAGTCAATCAAATGATAGAAACCTTTCTGTTCATTATCAAGAATATGGCTCGCCTTAAATATTACTATAGCACTCAATAAATCTTACAGATGTAAATCGATGTGTAAAAATATTTCATAATTGTTTTAAAAAATATTTTTTCGTAGTTACTATTAACGACAAATGTGATCTAGAATTAAACCATTTATGTATCAAAATGCGCGGTTGTGTGGCCCACATGTCGACAAGGATAAGGATAAATCAATCTAGATATAGCATTACATTAGCAATGAGGGCTAATGATAGTTTAGTTTATTGACAATGCGGGTGTGTTAAATTCATAAGCATCTAACTTAATTTACATATTTCACCAACATTATTCTGAAATTACTCCGTATTTTTGTGGTTTATTTCATAAGAAAGCGATTGTATTTCACTGCATATTGACGTCTATTCCATAAAGTATATAAATTCTGTGACGCTATATATTCTCTCGCATCTCTTTCCCCATTTATCCACAGCGTTTTACATCCGTTCCTTGTGTTTAATCTGTAAACGTAACAAGGACTATGACTTCATTCGTTTTGTTTGGTTGAGTCGCCGGCTGTCAGCACCGGCCAAATAGTAAGTCTTCCTTCCGTTTTCTAGAGGCCAATCGACTACGACAACGAATTGACAGACGCAGGATAATCTGATGAAAATAACACGAACAACTGTCAATTCAAGGAAATAAAACAGTTTCCAGTTACAGGTATGTTTCAGCTGTTATTTGCTTTCGTTATGTTAAGGATTTTCTTTTTGCATCTGTTTAGCATCTACTGACATTTTTATAAGACTCGCAGTCGTTAGATTATACCTAACATGATGTCGATACATGACGCACAATATAATTCTGTTCGTTGTACGCAACGTGCGGTATATTATACTATTACCAACAATGCGAAATACAAAGCTGTTTTAATGCGTGAAGATTTAATCGAATACAAAAACAGGTTAAAATATAGAAGATATTACTACCAATATTATTCTTCCTCTTCTACTACTACTGCTACTACTACTGCTACTACTACTACTATTATTATTAATAATAATAATAATAATGCATTATTGCAACTTCAGGTATATGTAAAGGTTATGCTAGTCATAAAGTAATAGAAAATAGATAGTGGGATAATGCACCAGCCTGTAGAGTATATCTAAAAGCAAACGACAGCTTCAGATATAAGGATATTATTGTATAGAAACTCGAGAGAACATGACCTGTTATTAACAATAAACAATCAGTACACGTATAATGAACGATGAAAATGTACTTACTTATTAGAAGGAATTTGCAGAAACTACTGGAGATGCATACCGATTTATTTCAGAGAACATAATTGTTGTATTTGTCGTGTATATTACGATAAACATGATGCTTAGGTGAAGAAATACTAGCAGCTATATCTCATCGAAGAGGCAATTCAATCGGCATATAAAATGTATCTTTTGTTTTTATGTTTTCTTACTTTTTAAATAGGTTATGAGCATATTATATATAAATGTATTAAATAAAGTAATAACGCAGTTAACTTTTCTAGGGGGACATTGTGGAATATAAAATTGTGTAAACTAATTTTAACCTACTGTTTAAAGTATAATTTTTTTTACAAAGAATATCTTATTACAAAAGAACTAAACGTTACCACTTACAACCGTACTACTGCTCCCTCATGCAAGCGTAGAAAGCGACTGTAATTTTTATAAACTTAAAAGAAAATAAAACGAAATACATCGAGATTTCTGCCTTAATAAGTTTCGCATGCGTACACATAGGAGAAAATAATGCATAATCTAACGTTATATGAAAATGTATGTAAAATGGAGTACAAAAACAAAACAAAAAACTATATCTGTTTTATTCTCTGCCAATTCATAAAGTGAAAGCTTATTATAACACTATCTCATTTGCATTTCTCTATTTCTATTGATAAGATCATGTCATGGTAAGATATTGAGTTCCATGTTCATCAATAAACCCGCTGGTAAAATGAAGAGGTCATCATTTATATTTGTAAACTGTTCTTCTTCGTGTCTACATTTCAACAAAGAAAGGTAAATGTTCTTGTCTATCATCTTGTAAACAAGAATTGTGCAACACCCTTCAATTGTTAACTGTTTATCCCTTCCTCCATCATAAAGAATATTTCTGTCTATCACTTTGTAAACGTACTTTGTGCAAAACCCTTCAAGTTTTAAATGCCTGCTCCCTCTCCCATTATCATAAAGAAATACTGCCCCTGTGATGCATAAATGTATCTCTGTATAAGTGTATCAGCTCCGTATTAATGATATGAACATATAGAATTATCGGTACCGCTGGCGCCGTTTACGTCGTTCTACAAACGACGTCTCGTTCTGTGTAACAGTGCCATATAAATGTCTCCTTTATTGGTTATGAATGTGTCCCCGTCTTCTGTCATCTCGTTATGCACTCATCTGATATAAACATACGAGACAAACGCCCCGAAATTATACATACCCACTAAGATACTACTATAATATGCATCCTCACATTCAACAGTAGCTGCGGACACATGCATTCTGTATCAGATCTGAAATGAAGTTTAAGCTTACTATCGCAAGCTATTCCCGAGATGGCGGTGACTTCTACCGAAGAATCGAACATTCATCTAAGAATGTCATTTTGTGTGCCACTGATAATTATCAGGAAGTGTTTTCAGCAATAATTTACCTGCGATACCTTCTGCTCTTCAACAATACTTTCGTTGCACAATTAGAATAACATAGGTGCAATTATTGCATTTTTATTTCCAGTTATACATAAAAAAATACAGCTCATTATGTAGTGTTTTGTGCACAACACAGTCAGAAATTCGTTGATATGTCTTCTTAACGGCACAAGAAACGAAGTAATTATAAATAGTGATACTGAATATGTACAATACTTTTGTGAGCACATTGGTATTTAAAGTAAAAACAATACGAATATAGTTTATTAGTCGTGTAAATACGTTAAGTAAAACTGTTTACTATTGATAATGTCTTTTAAAAATAATTTACACAAGCATTAAATATATATATATATATATACATATATACATATATATGTGTATGTGCGTGTGTTTGTGTGTACGTGAATATATATACATATATATATATATACGTATCTATAATGATATATATATATATATGTATGTATATATATATATATATATATATATATATATAAGAAGTTGCAATTAATCTTTCTCAATGTGATTTTGCTAACCAGTTGTTTTATATTGATAATAATTCAGTAAAAAAATAACGCACACATTACTACTCGCAATGGAATAAAATTGTAACTGTTATTATACTGTTCGAAAATATAAGATACGGTAAAATTCATTTTATAATGCGACTGTATAATTTCTACCTTAAATGTTTCCAACTGTATTTGTTTAAATTTTCAGCATACCATGGTTTATGCGTCATTCTGATATCTGTTATATGATATACATTTCGAAATACCTTATATAGTAAACTTTCAAGGTCACGTAAAGAAAGGCGGTTTCTTGTGTAATAATGTTATAATGAAACCTATTGTAAGAAAATGTTGATATTGTATTGGAATTTTGTTTTGACATGTGTCAAACAGAACAGAAGAAAAAACAATTAAGTCTACATTGTTTATTAGCATAACAGATTTTGTTGTTGTCATAACGGAATCCTAACAAAAATATTGTCTTTTTTAATCAGCATCTGTGAAAATGCAGCGATTAAGCGTTCACGCAAGAAGAAACTAAGACGCTTTTTTATGTTTACTTGAAGAATGAGTACTGAATTCAAATGCTGGTGTATTATTCAAATTATATAAGTATGAGAAAAACAATTTAAAATATAAGACATTTTCTATTGCAAAATCGTTCATCAATAAACCCGCTGGTAAAATTTCACAAAGAATAGTGTAAATATAATAACAAAACATATGGGTTAATGACTAGAAATGCAATTTCACGTGCAAATATCTTCCTAATATTTTCACAGTGCGAGTATAATGTCAACGAATGAGAGTTCATATAGAAACGATGTTTTAATTTGAATTAATAAAATACGCATCAATTATTCTTTAGGTGTCCACGCACAGTTCAAAAATTTCAAAATACAACCGCTAGAATCAACGCGCGACTCTGTACATACTTCCTTCTCCAAATTTACAATATGGCAAGGAATAAAAAAAGAAAAAAGAAACAACACACTGAAGATGGAGGATATCTCTAAAATATTTGCGACAAATTTAAAACAAGTAAAATATTAGTTCATTGTCCTAATATTACGTTGTAGTTGGCTTTCAAACGCGCGTGATGCATATTTTATTTTATTAAAATTAAAAGAATGTTTCTATAGGAACTCTCATTCTTTGACATTATTCTCGCGTTGCCCACGCACAGTTCAGACATTTCAAAACACAATTGCTAGATACAACGCGCGGCTCTTTACAGCCTTCTTTCTCCAAATTTACAAGATGGCAAGGAACAAGAACAGAAAATAAACTACACACTGAGGATGGAGGGTAACTCCGAAATATATTTGTGATAAATTTCAAACAAGTAAAATATTTGTTTATTTTCCTAATATTACGTTGTATTTGTCTTTCAAGCGCATTGATTCGCATTTTATTGTATATATATATATATATATATATATATATATATATATATATATATATATATATATATATATATATATAAATGTTCAGAGGTACAGATTTTGAATAAAATTCTAAATATAATGGTCGTAAGTCTCTCGAGAGCACTTTCAGCTATCATCTCATCAGGAGAAAATCGAGAGCGTAAAAATAATAATACTATGTCGAAAGTAAAGAGTTCTGATGGGGAACGATTGAATGTGCCAAACATTACTGGGACACTAAAATAAAGTTTATTAACGTTTAAAAAACGATTAAAATAATACCACAACGATGGAAAAAAACGGGAGAAAAGATTCAAAGTTCTCACAAGAGAAACAATGCGTTAGATGTTTCTTTCTGTCGGCACAATGAAGATTTCCGCACCGCAATAGAGACAGACTCAAAAATCTTTAAATGGTTTCTGAGTCCGCTCCATGTAGCAGCTCGAACTATTCAATTTTATATCTATCGGCACAGCACGGGTTGTCAACCAAATGGTGGCCAATAGCAGAGTCCAAGGCTGCAGAAGGAGGGAGAAAATATGAACTCATTAATGGAAGCAAACATAATTTCAATTTTTCGAAAACGGAACTTACAGAAATTAAAAATAGAGTTCTGTCTAAGGGATTGGATTTTTTTATCGTCCCAACCAGTATAAATAAAGAGCGAACACTTTTTGCCGTTGAAGTTTTGGTCTCTCAACTGAGCCATAATGTCCCTGTTTTCCCGAAAAGAGTTTCTGGGATGAAATCTAGTTTAGTTGCCTTAGCTCACCGATAAAATAACACACCTGTTTATTATAGCGACTTTGTCTGGAATATAACGCAATTTAAAACTATGAAAGGGTTAAAATCCAATGACAATATTGATATGTGCAAACCAGACAAAGGTGCAGGCGTGGTGATTTTGGACCAATCGGACTACGTTAAGAAAATGGCAGTTATTCTCAATGATGTTTCGAAATTTCGTAAATTCAGTCCTGTCGAGTTGACGGATAATACTTCCAAGAACGAGGGAAAAGTGTAAAGACGTCTACTTGCATTATTTAAAAAGAACGTTTTTTTGCAAGGACGTCTATAACAGGATTAGACACTCTGGTTCACAACGTCCTAGAAGGTATGGTCTCGCCAAAATACACAAGCAAGGTGTTCCACTGAGACCTATTTTATCAATGGTTTTTTTTTTTTTTTTTTATTACATTTTCACCCCAAACAAGGCAAATTGCCACTTTGGTGTAGGGGGCTACTATCAGGGGCAACAACTACTGGGGTACTATGTAGGGATTTGGGCAGCAAGGTGTCGGTTCACGTTACACTTGAACTTCTGCACGTCAGTACTGTTGGGGAAGCAGGGACCTGGAATGGAATTCCAGAGTCTTGCGGTTCTGGGGAAGAAACTATTGGAGTAAAAAGATCTTTTACATCTAGGGACCTCTACAGTGTGGGGGTGGGATCTAGTAGCCTGTCGGGTTTGTCGAGGGTGCTCGCGTCGTGGGGGCACAAGTGATTGCAGTTCATCAGAGCATTCACAACTAAAATACTTGTAGAACAGGCAGAGGGATGCAACATTTCGTCGATGGGACAGAGGCTGAAGCTTAGATGCCAGTTCAGGGCCTATCAGATTTGCGACTCTCTTTTGAACCTTGTCAAGGAGCGAGAGACTAGTAGCAGATGCACCAGCCCAGATGTGGCAGCAATACTCCATACATGGGCGAATGGTGGCCTTATAGAGGTACAGGATACTTTCGGGTGTTAGTAGTTTTCTAGCACGGTAGAGAGAGCCTACCTTTCTTGCAGCGGCCCTGGCAATGCCTTCAATGTAATTGTTCCAACTCATGTTTCCTGTGAACGTTAGGCCAAGGAGTTTGAAAGATGGACTCTCAGATAAAGGGTCGTTGGCCATTGCTATTGGTGGTAGAGAGGGTTTCTTGTAATTATTGAATGAAACTAGTTTAGTCTTGGCAGCATTGAACGCGACCAACCACTTTTGTCCCCACTCCACCACAGATTGGAGGTCTTCCTCTAGTGTTTCTGCCATTTCTTTAGAAATGTGTTCATTCGTCTTCCTGTCGTGTCTGCCATAGAGTGTAGTGTCATCAGCATATATACCCATCTCAGAGGCAATGTTGTCGGGGAGGTCATTTATGAATATCAGGAACAATAGAGGTCCAAGGATAGAACCCTGGGGCACTCCCGCATTTATATCATATTGTTTAGATGTGCGACCGTCGAGGACTACCTGGATTTTTCTCTTATCTAAGAAGGATTTAATTATGTTAAGTATTCTACCAGTGATACCGTAAGATCTAATCTTCCTGAGGAGACCCTCATGCCATACCCTGTCAAAAGCCTTAGATATATCTAGAGCTACCGCTCTGCCTTCCCCCGCTTTGTCCAGTGATTGGTATATACGTTCAGAGATCACGGTGAGGATGTCTGCTGTGGAACGGGCTTGTCTAAATCCATATTGTTTGTCAGTCAGTAGTTTAGCATCTGTAAGATGATGGACTAGAGCATGGTTAATTATGGTCTCAAATATTTTGGCAAAAAGTGGGAGGAGGCTAATGGGGCGATAATTTGATGCGTCTGTCCTTTCGCCAGAATTCTTGAATACTGGTACAACAGAAGCAGTTTTCCAACAGCCCGGAAAGCAAGCTTCGTTAAGACATTTGTTGTAGAGTTTGGAGAGAACTGGAGCTACTTCGGCTGAGCACTTTTTTAATAGCACAGCTGGGATAAGATCGGGTCCACATGCTTTTGAGGTGTCAAGGTTTTTTATGATAGCATGCACCTGAGCAGGGGTGGTGTTCAGATCTTCTAGTGTGGCGTCTGTCCGCATAGGAAAGTCAGGTAGGGGGTGGTTGGAAGGGTCCAGTGTGGAGTTTGAGGCAAACCGACTGGCAAGCATGTTAGCCTTGTCGGTTGCTGAGGAGACAACCTCGTGATTGTTGGTTAGTGGGGGAATTGTTGATTGCCCATTATTTACTACACTGTTGTAGATTTTCCAGAAGTCTCGAGTTCCTAGTTTTTGTGCTTCGATGCGCTTTTTAGTGGTTTCCGTAAATTCCCTCTTAGCTGTCGCTATTTCTTTCTTAACGTTATTTCTAGCTTCTATATACTTCAGTCTGTTTGAACTGGACTTATGTCGGTTAAACCTACGGTATGCATGCTGCTTTTGAGTAATGGCAGTTGCACAAGTCGACGTAAACCATTGGGGAGAGTGGGGCTTACTATAAAATTTCCGCATGGGAACATGCGCTTCGATTGCAGTTTTGAACCAGTCAGTGGTCTCGTTTGCACACTGTTCAGCAGGGAGAGAGAAAATATTTTTCCATGGAGCATCTCTAATTAGTTCCCTGATGGCTTCCCAGTCAGCCTTATTATAATATCTCGTTGTTTTGAGCACTGGCTCTTCAGTTTTGGGACTAGAGTTTAGGGCGATTTCAACCATTATCACTGCATGATCAGCGTTCCCGAGTGGGCTGTGGGCCTTCGCTATGCAGTCATCGGGAACTGTGGTCAAAAACAGATCTAGAAGTGATGCGTGTTGTTCTTCCTGGTCAGGGAAACGGGTTGGAAACGTAACAATTTGTGATAGGGAGTGAGATATAGCGAAGCTATGGGTTGTGCTGCCCGCTGCATCTGTGTGAGTAGAGAATCCAAGCCAGTGTTTGTGGTGGACATTAAAGTCACCAAAAACATGTACTTGTGCGCTAGTGTCGAGGGACAGTGCCGTGTCTATGCTGTCAGATACTTTGTTTATTATGGAGCAGTCTTGAGTCGAGGGAGAGCGGTAGAGAAAATAATAGTAGCTAATACTGTGTTGCACGTTTAGTCTAAAGCACATAAGGGCTTGATCATCTGTTTCTAGGTTTGTTTCTCTAGTCAAGGGAAGGGTATTACGAATGTAAACTCCAAGTCCGTGCATATGTCTGTCAGAGTCCTTACGGCAGAGTGGGAGATATCCAGGCATGTTAAAGTGGTTAGAGGGAATGGAGGAGTGTAGGTTAGTCTCACTTAGTGCTAAGATATCCGGGGTATTTGTTAAGAGAAATGCTTCAACATCAGCTAAGTTAGTTCTAAGCCCACGGATATTTGTGAATGAGAGCCTCAAGGGAGGAGGCAAGTTGAATTTGTTTGTCCCTAATCCTGGTTTAAGCTTATTTTTAGATTGTACTGTCGTCATATTTTTTTTTAAGAGTTTCGGTAAGGGGGAGCTAAACAAGAGGTTATGCGGAGCTTCAGACATGCATCACAAGTAGACCATCAGCTGACCTTTCTCCAATTAGGATTGTGGCCTCAGGAAAGCCCACCGGGGATGAGTGCAGGGTCCCTTTCCATGCGCGTCATGGCACTGCAAACAACCCGATATTATTCAACTGTTGATGGAGCAGCCGCTCTAAGCGCTACCAAAGAGTTAGGGCTCCTGTACTACCAGTCGGGAACAGCAGCCAGGAACTGTCAATCCGGTACCCTCAACCCTTTAGAAGAAGGTCAACCCAATCTAACCGCTCAGGCATATCTTATACTCAAGCACTCCCAAATGTTCAGTTATAGGGGTGGGGCATGCTGGGAATGGGGAAGAACGGCGTTCATTGCCCTAGCCAGGAAACAAGATCTACCGCTGGGTGTTTCTGTCGAATCACTGAGATAGTGTCTCTGCGCTTGACTAATGACTTGGTTTGGCACAACATTCTTTGGCTCAGTGGCTTCTGCAACCTGTGCGGGAGTTATATACCACGCACTGTATCCCTGATTTTCAGTTATTTGATTATGTACGTGGTTTGGATTCTAATGCAGAAACATCATTTATGTATTCATTTGATGTCTCTAGTCTCTTTACCAACATACTGTTGGATGAGACTATACGTATAGGGACCGACGCGCTGTACGATGGTCGCCTGGCTGCTCCACGTTTTTCTTAAGAGATTCTTATTAAATTATTTTAATGTGCACAAAATCTGAGGAGTTTAGTGTTTTTGATATATAGTACTGTCAGGTTGACAGGGTTTCAATGGGGGGTGCATTGCCCTCAACTTTAGCGGGTATTTTCGTCGGGTACAAGGAATCCGTTTTGTTTAACTCTATAACAAAACCCACTGCAGATTTCATATATGTTGACGACACTTTTGCTGTTTTCCCATCGCAAGGTGAAGCGTCGATATTTGTTGATAGGTTGAATTCTGTGCATGGAGCTCCAAAGTTCACTATGGAAAGTGAGAAGGACAATTCGCTTCCCTTCTTGTCGAACGTTCAAGGGGGAGGCTTTTTCACTACAATTTATAGGAAGCCGACATTTACTGGCCTATATGTGAACTGGTTGTCTTTTGTACAAAAATCACGTAAGGTCGGCTTGATTAATACTTTGGTACATAGATCCCTGATGATTTGTTCACCTAACAGATGGGACGCCGAACTCGTTAAGATCAGGGAAATATTCATCAATAATGGTTATCCTGTTGACCTTATTGATGACTGTATTTTCAAAAAGGTTCCGGATGTTAAATCCCCTAAAAAGTTTGGACATTTGAAATGCCCGATTTATTTAAAATTACCATGAATTGGGAAAAAAGAGTAACATACTTTCCAAACAGATTCGTAGAAGTATTTATAACTGCTTTTATTCTGTGTCCTTGCGTTTGGTATATACTGCGAGGCCTGCATTTCCTTCTTTTCGCAAGGATAGTTTACCTTACATCCAAAATAGCAATATTGTATATAAATTTAAATGCCAGTGCGATGCTAGTTATGTTGGACGAACATCCTTGCATCTTTGGACTTGTGTAAACCAGCATATTCCATCGCAGATCAGACAAGAGAGGATGGGGTCAGGTAGTCTCCCTCCTTCTGCAGCCTTGGACTCTGCTATTGTCCAGCATTTGGTTGACAACCCATGCTGTGCCGATGGATATAAAATTGAATGGTTCGAGGTGCTACATAGAGCGGACTCCAGAAACCATTTAAAGATTTTAGAGTCTGTCTCTATTGCGGTGCGGAAACCGTCTTTGTGCCGGCAGAAAGAAACATTTAACGCATTGTTTCTCTTTGGGGAATTTTGTAACTTTTTCTCCCGTTTCTTTCCCTCATTGTCCATTATTTTAATCGTTTTTTTAAACGTTAATAAACTGTATTTTAGTACCCCCGTAATTTTTGGCACATTCAATAGTTCCTCAACAGAACTCTTTACTTTCGACATAGTATTATTATTTTTACGCTCTAGATTTTCTCCTGATGAGATGATAGCTGAAAGTGCTCTCGAGAGACTTCCGTCCATTTTATTTTATATATAAATATATATATATATATATATATATATATACATATATATAAACATATATAAAATATATATATACATACATATATATACACATATATATATACATATACATATATATATATATATACATACATATATATATACATATATATATATATCCATACATATATACATACAAATATATATATATATATACATATATATATATATATATACATACGCATATATATACACATACATATATACATACATATATATGATGATTGCAACGACTTGTCAGACGAGTGCCACTCCCTCAGACATTTAAAATCCATGAGCCCAAATGCCTGAGGGAGTATCTATACAAAGATGATGTTACAGAGTCTTAGCTTTGTACGACAGCTAATCTCTCTCTCGGTTCAAAATGTTGAGATCCAGCAACAAGCAAGAGCAAGATAGCCAGCAACAAATTTAACTGCATACCAAATTAATGCGGGTACTGGTCTCCCGCTTTATGTTTTTTTTTAAATCAGAGATTTGCTTCTCCTAGAAAGGTTGCCTCCACCACGTCTTACGGGAGCCCTCTCCACCCCAATACACATATATACACACACACACACACACACAAATATACACTGTGCTAGTTGGTCGTTGACCCAGAAAAAGAGTTCATTCACCCTTTGGAAGGTCTTGTTTTTAATTCTCCAGGGAGACTAGCCGCCCTCCTCACCAAACAAGTCTGGTGGGGGGACCAGTTTAGTCGCCGGTACTCGACCATGAGGCAGGTAGTATTGGTTTACATGGTACCAGTAGCATATGACATGACCTGACACACACAACATACATATATATATACATACATATATATATATATATATATATATATATATATATATATATAAATACATATATATACGTACATATATATACATACATATATATATACACATACATATATATGCATATATATACATATATATACATACATATATACATATATATATATATACATACATGTATATATATATCCATACATATATATACATATATATACATACATGTATATATACATACATATATATACATATATATACATAGATATATATACATATCTATACATATATATACATATCCATACATATATATGCATATCTACATATATATATATACATATCTACATATATATATACATATCTACATATATATATACATATCTACATATATATACATATATATATATATAATTGTTAAGAGATACCAACAAGTAAAGAATGTATATATTATAAGGGGTGATGTAACCAACAATTGCCATGTTTATATATATTTTAGTATTCTGTATTTTCATTATTGATTTATTAACTATTTATATTATTGTACTCATTTTTTTTACTCATTGAATTAATTTTTGGAAATAATTTTAACGCGTTTCTGGCGTATATAAAGCGTTTTCTTTTTCAGAAAATATATAAACTATTCCAAATGTAATATATTAAAATGTAGAATAGCGTTTATTTTTCGCATTTTTATGAAATTGATATTTCCAAGTTGTGGGGAGGTTTGTAAATCTTTTAAATATTATTATGAGTATACTCTTCCGCATTCATTTGTTTATTTGTGTAAGTTCCTGGTCACTAAACGCTGGTGTTGTTTACTTATTACGGGTTTTATCTTTTCCTTCTCCTTGTTTATTTTTCTTATTACTTGCATGAAGGTTTGTAGTTCATTGGGGCTTGGTCATATGAGTGGATCTGTGTGCGCATGTTCGTGTGTGAGGGATGATCTGTTAGTTCGTGTATGCATCTCTTATATTTTGATCTTAGAGAATTATGTATAGTTATGGGTGTATACATACTATATATATATATATATATATATATATATATATATATATATATATATTATGCACGTGTATATGCATGTATATTATTTATAAATTATTCATTAACAATAATAGTTCAAGAATTATAAGAATATGCGAGACAAAATCGTATCTTAAGCAAATAGCTAGTGTAAAAGTATTGTATTTGCTTTTCATATTCAGCTTCTCTTCAAGATTTCATATCACCATATTATAAGAAATGTTTTTCGCCTATTCTCCTCCGAATAAGGAAAAAATATGTGAGAAAACAAACGAAAATAGGCTCAAAATATATCACACTCAATTTTAGGGTTCTGTATGTCTGATAATCTGGGAATAAAAGTAGTGCGATTAGGAATTTTACCTTTGGAGACGAAATTACTATAAACTATTCAAAATGAAAAAAATATATATAAAGTCGACTCTTTAATTTTAGTATTACATGCATTAGGGAGCTTTGTTTAGTAGAACATGATTATCGTTTGTTTCATGTATTCTCTTTCACACTCATACAAAGAAGACAGCTTCGACTTAAATATGCTCTGCAGAATGTCAAGATGTTTTACAAAATATTTTTAATAATGATAATGAACGAAAGCTATATTGTTAAGTAAATTTAAACATTAGACTATTTTAACTCTTTATATAAATGTTATGACTATTTAAATTTTTAATAATAGTAATTTGAAAACGTTCGTTTTTGTTTTCTTATTACATATTTTCCGAATCCAGAATAGATTGTAAATAAATGAGAAACAAATAAATGCGTGTTTTGAATACATAAAAGCAATACATGAGGCGTATCAATTTCCCAAGCGTGCGTTATTATAATTATGCGAATGTCAACGTGTGGATGATGTTATCATTTTACTCTTTTCCGCTATATACGTAAGGTATCTGCGTGAATAAACAATGTAGATAATTTGAAAATATATATACACCGGTCATTTCATACACTTTATGCTTTCTTTATTCAGCTGACCGTGTAAGATGAATCACCATATATGTTTTACTTTCGCGAAATGAGATCAGTCCTGTAAATAGCGCTCTTCCAAAGCTTGATTATTTACGCTATGCCGATTGCATATTTCATAGTTTTTTTTTTACCAGAAAAATCAATTCAAATTGCTGATAGATTGAATAAGCCTAGCAGAAACGCAATATATAAGTCGGAATATATTTCTCGGGAATTGCAACAGCACATAAATTTCACATCCAGATTAATAGAACAATGTCGTTTTCTAATACAATTCTCTCCGCTTACGAAGTTTAATACCGATTCACCTGTTTTAATAGCCACGTAGCCACGTTTTATTTTCCATTCCGTTGTTGGGTTTCAAGCTTTGTTTGTATAAAGCAAAACGACATTAATTTCACAAGTCACTTTATTCTCTATTTGACAGAACAAATACTTTGCCCAAAAATCACGAACACAGTTATGTATAGACGTTTTTAAATTGCAAAACGTACAATAATTTTAATAATCTTAGGAAATGAATGCAATGAGAAACTGAATATATTAATAGTAAAATATATATTTCAGAGTAAAAATACATATGTAGCGTTAGGCGGCATATTTAAGTTCGCTATTAGCGAAGGCTATACTGTTGTATTACTCTCTAGGTTTTTTTTTATATTACGTCTGATTTATATGATAAATTAACTGGTTAAAACCACATTTGTATGTATTATAAATTCATTCAAGAATTGCCATATACACGTGCATTCCTAACGTGTCTTTTTCATTACATTTTGCTTGATATTTTGACTGTTTGCACATTGGAGAGAGTAGTATTTTAATCCTAATTATCAAAGTTACCGGCGCTTACTACAGCTTTTACTTTTTTACAACTAAAATGTATGTTATAGATTAAAACCTGTTTTCGGTGTTAAGGAGAAATAAAGAAAAGATTCACCTTGGAAACAGGATTCATAATATTTCCTTTCTCAAAAAGCGATAGGATAAGTTCTCATATGACCATCTATTTATTAATTTTGCTTGGGCATGATGTTAATTTCATTCACTGCGTACTGAAGAAGCACTCTGTCCCCAGCTTATGTGTGGGCACTCAAGGTCCAGCATATTCTTACTTTTTAGTTATTGAATTTAGAGACAAAATTATACTCGTTCTCTCGATTCCATAGTTCACATTATTAATTTCTTGATTTAGTTTTTGCTTGCCTATGGCACAAAAACATTGCATTTCGCATACGATACTTACCAGTGCATACAAAATTTGAGAATTCAATATATAATTACAACTACCAAAATGTTAATATAAATAATTTAGTATATATCTGACAGCATATCTTACCATTTATAAATCGAAATGATTGTAGTGGGCAAATGCACTTTCGTTTACATTATCCCGTATCGTGCAGCCGTAATTCCAATTTATTGAAATACGTCAGTTCATACAAAAACAAGCAAAACACATGTAATATAAATATTAGTCTACTTTACATCTTTTCGCCCTGCATTAATGATATGTTCTTTCCATTGAGCTTAGCGAGTGTTTTTTGCATGTTATGCAATCTTAAGGTGAGAGGTTATTAAAAAACACACACATATATAAACGCATTTAAGATACTAGTGTTTTTTCTGCCTATTTTAAAATATACTATAATTTGAAACTATATTTTTTACGAACATTCACTTTATTTTTTTGGCATAACGTTATTTCCTTTTGAACCTTCTCACAATTCCACACAAAGCATTATTTTTTGGGAATATGGTAGAACTGTTGGTTCCCCTCAGAAATGTCTTCATTTTGTAATTTTTCATATATTTTGCACAAAATCGAAAGCGTTTAACTTGAAATAAATGATTATTATCTGCTGAAAAATAAAAGAGTACCGAAATCTATTTGTTCTGGTTGTTAAAATATACACTTATTTTAAACTTTGCACATATTCCCATTCAGCGGAAAATATTATCGGAAATATAACCAATTGCAAATGCAGTCATCTATTTTAAGCATTCACTTAGGAATACCTTTTAATGTTTGATCGCTGTATATATTTATAATGGTAATTTTGCTTCATGATAAAGCGTGGATAAAAGAGGATATATTCTGCACATGCAAAAAGGATGATATATTCTGTACATACAAAAAGGATGGTATTTTCCGTACATGAAAATATTATATATTATTTTAATACAAAAAAGATGTTATATTCTGTACGTACAAAAAAGATGATATATTCTGTACATACAAAAAAGATGATATATTCTGTACATACAAAAAAGATGATATATTCTGTACATACAAAAAAGATGATATATTCTGTACATACAAAAAAAGATGATATTTTCTGTACATACAAAAAAGATGATATATTCTGTACATACAAAAAGGATGGAATTTTCTGTACATACAAAAAGGTGATATATACTGTACATACAAAAAATATGATATTTTCTGTACATACAAAAAAGATGATATATTCTGTACATACAAAAAAGATGATATATTCTGTACATACAAAAAAGATGATATATTCTGCACATACAAAAAAATGATATTTTCTGTACATACAAAAAAGATGATATATTCTGTACATACAAAAAAGATGATATATTCTGTACATACAAAAAAGATGATATATTCTGTACATACAAAAAATGATATTTTCTGCACATACAAAAAATGATATTTTCTGTACATACAAAAAAGATGATATATTCTGTACATACAACAAAGATGATATTTTCTGTAAATACAAAAAGATGATATATTCTGTACATACAAAAAGGATGGTATTTTCTGTACGTACAAAAAGGTGATATATACTGTACCACCAAAAAAGATGATATTTTCTGTACATACAAAAAAGACTATATATTCTGTACATACAAAAAAGATGATATATTCTGTACATAACAAAAATGATATATTCTGCACATACAAAAAAATGATATATTCTGTACATACAAAAAAGATGATATATTCTGTACATACAAAAAATGATATTTTCTGTACATACAAAAAAGATGATATATTCTGTACATACAAAAAAGATGATATTTTCTGCTCATACAAAAAATGATATTTTCTGTACATACAAAAAAGATGATATATTCTGTACATACAAAAAAAGATATATTCTGTACATACAAAAAAAATGATATATTCTGTACATACAAAACATGATATTTTCTGCACATACAAAAAAAATGATATTTTCTGTACATACAAAAAAGATGATATTTTCTGTACATACAAAAAAGATGATATATTCTGTACATACAAAAAGGATGGTATTTCTGTACATACAAAAAGGTGATATATACTGTACATACAAAAAAGATGATATTTTCTGTACATACAAAAAAGATGATATATTCTGTACATACAAAAAAGATGATATATGCTGTACATACAAAAAATAATATATTCTGCACATACAAAAAATTGATATATTCTGTACATACAAAAAAGATTATATATTCTGTGCATACAAAAAAGATGATATATTCTGTACATACAAAAAAAATGATATATTCTGTACATACAAAAAAAATATATTTTCTGCACATACAAAAAGATGATATTTTCTGTACATACAAAAAAGATGATATATTATGTACATACAAAAAAGATGATATATTCTGTACATATAAAAAAGATGATATATTCTGTACATATAAAAATTATTATATATGCTGTACATACAAAACGGATGATATGTTCTGTACATACAAAAAAGATGATATATTCTGTACGTACAAAAAAGATGATAAATTCTGTAAATACGAATAAGATACATTCTGTACCGACAAAAATATATCTTCTGTGCATACAAAAAAGATGATATATTCTGTACATACGAAACGGATGATATATTCTGTATATACAAAAAAGATGATATTTTCTGTACATACAAAAAAATGATATTTTCTGTACATACAAAAAAATTATATTTTCTGTACATACAAAAAAGATGATATATTCTGTACATACAAAAAAAGATGATATTTTCTGTACATACAAAAAAGATGATATATTCTGTACATACAATAAAGATGATACTTTCTGTACATACAAGAAAGATGATATATTCTGTACATACAAAAAAGATGATATTTTCTGTACATACAAAAAAGATGATATATTCTGTACATGAAAAAAACTGATATTTTCTGTACATACAAAAAAGGTGAAATATTCTTTACATACAAAAAAAGATGATATATTCTGTACATACAAAAAAGATGATATTTTCTGTACATACAAAAAAGATGATATTTTCTGTACATACAAAAAAGATGATATATTCTGTACATACAAAAAAGATGATATATTCTGTACATACAAAAAAGATGATATATTCTATACATACAAAAAAGATGATATATTCTGTACATACAAAAAAGATGATATTTTCTGTACATACAAAAAAGATGATATATTCTGTACATACAAAAAAGATAATATATTCTGTACATACAAAAAAGGTGATATATCCTGTACATACAAAAAATATGATATTTTCTGTACATACAAAAAAGATAATATATCCTGTACATACAAAAAAAGATGATATTTTCTTTACATACAAAAAAGATGATATTTTCTGTACATACAAAAAAGATGATATATTACTGTACATACAAAAAAGATGATATATTCTGTACACACAACAAAGATGATATATTCTGTACATACAAAAAAGATGATATATTATGTACATACAAAAATGATATTTTCTGTACATACAAAAAAGATGATATGTTCTGTACATA
Organism: Euprymna scolopes; assembly: GCF_053919585.1. Lineage (NCBI taxonomy): Eukaryota > Metazoa > Mollusca > Cephalopoda > Sepiida > Sepiolidae > Euprymna > Euprymna scolopes. The sequence continues at coordinate 35,885,150 of NC_136497.1, forward strand.
CAAAAAAGATGATACTTTCTGTACATACAAAAAAGATGATATATTCTGTACATACAAAAAAGATGATATATACTGTACATACAAAAAAGATTATATATTCTGTACATACAAAAAAGATGATATATTCTGTGCATACAAAAAAGATGATATATTCTGTGAAAATTAACAAAACACATTAACATAAATATTATTTATTTATGTATTTTCGGAAAGTTATCCTTATCTTCATGGTTTTTGTTTCAGGAAGTTTCGTCGAACTAATCATTTAGCCTATATCAGTTAAGCGTATGGATAGAGACTTTGAGTCTTTTTCAGGTCCGTTTTAGCATTGTCTGAAATAGCGGTGTATATCCTACTCAAAGACAACTATAGGATTAGTTGGTTAAAACGTTGTTTTATGAAAACTATGGAAGGCAATATTATTTGATGTTACAGTTAAGAGACTCAGCATTATAACCCATAGTTGTTAACCACCTCACGCAGGCTAATAGAATAGTTGGCCGAAAATGCCTAAAACAACAACTATGAAGTATAGGATTACAGCCTGCAAATAAAAAATAAATAAACATACATATTACTTATCTCAAAACAATTTTTGCTATGAGCTAATATGTATTATCATGTTTTTATTTATCCCGGTCGATAACGGGACATACGCCCGTGAGAAAAAAGTGTGGCAAACAAATTGTATACAGTTTATTGCACTAAAATCTATATTGAACAAAGAACAATTGAACAAGGAAACGTAAACGAGACTAATGACACAGAACAAGACATTTACTTTAATAAATGGTTAGTACGGAATCGCATTCCATTTTGATTCCTTTAAAAGATTAATCCTTTTAAACAGACTCTCAACAAAGTGGAACACTGTGAAGAGAAAATGCTATCCAATTCGCGTTGATTCCGGTGTCTTTGTTTAACCCAGTATTTTAACCTTTGAAGAAATTTCTATTAAAACGATCACTGATTGGTATCACAAGAAAATGCTATCCTGTTCGTATGTGTTTTGTTTTACCATAAAATATCCGGCTTGTGCAGAAATATACCCAGTAATTTTACCCTGAAAATGTGTGAGCAAAAATAAATTATACAGACCGGTTCTCCAACTTCCAACGTAGACCCCTACTACCATGTCTCCTTCTCAAACATCAGGGGTCTACGATCTAACCTTCCAGAGGTTGAAACCCAATTAATGGAGACTAAACCAGACCTTTTATTTTTAAGTGAACCAGGCATTGGGCAGGCTATTTCCCTAGCAGAGTTCGCAATTAAAGGATACTCTAACGTAACTTCTAAATCTGACCCCCAAGATCGCCATGGGCATGGAATATGTGCCTATATTAGGGATAACTTTCCATGTGGTAGGGACATCTCCAGGGAAGATCCTAACTTACCCTATATGTGCTACCGGGTTACTTTAGCTCACACTACGGCATTTATATTTACTCTCTATCGTCCCCATAACAGCGGAGTTACTATCTTTCAAAGCATATCTGAGAAAATTGGCCAAGTCCTATCTGCTTATCTTTCAGCTAACATTCACGTATGTGGTGACTTCAATGTTCACAACGTCAGATTGCTTGACCCACTCTAACAAGACCGATGATGAGGGGAGGTTCTGTCATGATTTCTCCATTGCCTATGACCTCACTCATATTGTTCAGGAACCCACCCGTGTGCCCGACAATGCCGGCCAGTATGCGAGCCTACTAGACCTTTTTCTCACAACTTGCCCTGAACTATGTTCAGTTTCTGTTCTGTCGCCTCTTGGATCTTCCGACCACTCTGTTGTATCAATTAAGATAACAATGAAATGTAATAAGTCCCCAGACGTACCTCTCCATCGTACAGTATATCGATACACTAAGGCTGACTGGGATAGCTTCCGTACATTTATATCTGATATACCTGTGCATTCCATGTTTAAAAAGGATGTGTCGTGTATTGTATCAGACCTGACGGAATGGTTAATTGTAGGTATTGACCGTTTAATACCCTCGAAAAAGTTTCAGCAAAAACCTAACAGCCAGCCATGGTTCTCTCCAGAATGTGTTGCTGCCATTGCGCACAGAAATCACTTTTCCAACGTAATAGATGTATGAAAACTAAAGCCGCTTTCAAGACTGCCAGCAACCATTGTAAGAAAGTAATAAAGAATGCAAGAGAGTTGTATGCTCAATCTGTTAAGTCCAAAGTAGCTGAGCTGCGGCTTGGTTCCCACCAGTTTTGGCAAATAGCAAACAGAATCCTGAACAGAAGCGTGTGTTCCATCCCAACTATTATCAATGGACCTGAGGTAATCTCGTCAGCATCAGACAAAGCCAAACTCTTTGTCAAGAACTTTGCAGCTAATTATACCCTTTGCGATCAAGGCTGCCAACCCCCAATATTTCCTCCTGTATCAGAAAACACGCTATGTGATATACGTATATCTGTACGTGATGTTGCCAAGCTAATCAAAAACCTTGATTCCAGTAAAGCAACTGGCCCTGACGGTATTCCAATTATAGTACTAAAAAAACTTTAACCTGAAATAGCGCCCATACTTACAAAACTGTTTACAAGTTGTCTTAAGGAGAATAGTTTCCCATCTCCCTGGAAAATTTCATCAGTATGCCCTGTATTTTAGAATTCAGGTGATCGCTCACCCCCCTCTCAGTACAGGCCAATAAGTCTCCTGTGCGTCATGAGTAAGTTGCTGGAATCTGTGTTAAATACAGAAGTAATCAACCATCTCAACAAAAATAACCTTCTTAGTGACCCTCAATATGGTCTTCGTTCTGCTAGATCTACAGCAGATGTGCTTACAGTAATATCTCATAGGATTAGCAAATCTCTCGACGGAGACAACCTTTCTAGGGCAATTACTCTTGACATATCTAGGGCCTTTGATAGGTATGGCGTAAAGGTTTACTTCATAAGATCTCTAGCTATGGTATTGCTGGAAATGTCTTCTCAATAATTAAATCATTTCTTTCTGATAGGTTCATAAGAGTAGTAGTTGAGGGGCAAAAATCAGAAGCTCACAGTATTAATACCGGTGTCCCTCAGGGATCCATCCTGGGCCCAACTCTTTTCCTTATCTACATTAATGATCTTCCAAATCACATCCTTACATCATTTGTAGACATCTATGCTGACGACACTACCATTTATGGTAGCACATCTAAGACAGTAAACGACCAAGTTCTCTCCAATTCTCTCTCCTCTGATCTTGAGCACGTAGTACAATGGGGTAAGGAGTGGCTGGTTACTCTTAATGCATCTAAAACCAAGCTTCTCTCTTTACATAATCAACATTCTGATCCACATCTGGCATCAATTGAAATGAATGGCTCTCGTCTTCAGGAGGCCTCAAGTTTTAACAAGCTTATTGGCTTGACCATTACTCCTGATCTTAAATGGAACACGTACATCAAATCTGTTGCCAAGGCCGCTGGAAATATGGTGGGATCCTTCTATCGATCCGGTAGATATATCACTGCTGATGCTATTCTCTATCTATATAAGAGCCAGGTACGTCCAAGGATGGAATACTGTTGCCAAATCTGGGCATGAGCTGCTAGAAAGGACTTGGCCTGCCTTGATAGAGTTCAAAATAGACTTCGTTGCCTCGTAGGAGATGCCCTTTTCTCTTCCCTGCAACCTCTATCTCACAGAAGAGATGTTGCGAGTTTGTCTCTGATGTATCGTTATTTTCATGGAAAGTGTTCGACTGAGCTTCAATCTATGGTCCCCCCTTCGCCAAACTTTCACAAGAAACACTCGTCTTCTGTAAACACTATCAATAATTCCCCCACTCTTTATCTGTGCCTAAACCTAAACGTAGATTCCATGAACAAAGCTTCTTTCTAAGAACTGCACGCCTGTGGAATGGTCTTCCTTTTTCCTGCTTTCCGGCTGACTACAATATGGCTGTCTTCAAGTCTAACGTAAATAAGTTCTTGATGAGCCGTTCCATATAAGTTATCAAATTTACCAAATTTTCATTACTAATGATTACTATATTGTCCAATTTCTACTGTACACTCTTTAACCCTTATCCTTGAGTCGCCTCTGGGCCTTGATAATGTGGTGATGCCTATGTAAAAAAAAAACTCATTCGAGGTTAAATTTCAGATAAAAGAGTTACGTTATTCATACAATTGAACCTCGTGCTTACAATCGGTACTTTTTATGCTAGTTATATTTTCTGACGCAATCGCACGTTGCATAAGGTAATTCATCGAAGTATGTCAAGCATGTATACATTCAGCAGGTTTATACAATGGGACTAAGTACACAAAAAAATAAAAAAAATATCTATATTTAGAAAAATTGCACACAAAAATGTCCTGATCATTCAAACAATAGACAGTAGAGGTTACATTGAGTGTAAGACCTTGTTGTTTTGTTAGAAGACTAAACATATAGTTATCTATCCGAATAAGAATACTTTGGTAATGATGTTTCAGTTCGGAGAAATATGGTATAATAAAATTATGTGAATGATTGGTCTCCATAGAGTGGAAATATGCCATAAAATTTAACAGCATTACTAGATCAATGTACGTTATGTTTGAAATGTGACAAATTAGCACCCAGCATTATTGTTCAATGGAGGCGTTTTTGGTACGTGACCAATTAGCACTAAGATTACTAGATAAATGACCGTGATGTTAGAATATGACAAATAGACTTTAAGCAATACTTAATGATTGTACGTGATTTTCGGAATGTGAGAAATACACCCTAATTTTATCTCCTCCTATCACCAAAGGCACTATGATTTTAAGAGAAACAAAGTCGCCTCCAGAAGATAACCTATCTGTTTTTATCTATTGTTGATTCTTGATCAATTTTCACAATTTTAGAATGTTACAAATAAGTACTCGGCATTACTTAATCAATTGACATGATTTTAAGAATAGATTTTAAGAATACTCATATGATTTAAGAACAGCCTTTAAGAATACTCATATGATTTAAGAACATATTTTAAGAATACTCATATGATTTAAGAACAGATTTTAAGAATACTCATATGATTTCATCGATTCAACTCATTTCGGTAATGTGACAAATAAGCATTTACCTTTGTTTGATAAAAGTACGTAATATTTTGAATATGACCAAAACACCTCAGAATTACTTGATTAAATTACGTGATTTTTTTTATTATGACAAATAAGCACTCAACCTTCTGTTGTGTAGCGGGTACATGTTGGGACACATATAACGGGGACTCCGAATATAGGATGGTTACAACATTTATATCTGTTTAAATCATGACGACTGTAACGATTCTGGGGGACTTAATATTATTAATATGGCACCAAATTCAAATAACTGTTGTGCGTCTAGCCGGGAGCAAAGTTGTTAGGTAGCGGGTACATATTAGAGTGTGTATATATCAGGGACACTTAACCAGAGAATGATAATGCCATTTATATTCTGAGAATAACACAT